>NC_079512.1:35581025-35603959 GCF_000801105.2 Raphanus sativus
TCCGAGAACCAATCGGCCTTTGTCCCGGGTCGAGCTATTGGCGACAATGTTCTTATCACTCACGAAGTACTCCACTTCCTACAGACCTCGAAAGCGGAACAGAGATGCTCGATGGCTGTCAAGACTGACATGAGTAAGGCGTATGACCGCCTGGAATGGGACTTTATTGCACTGGTCTTAGCTCGGTTGGGATTCCACCGCAGCTTAATTGAGATGTTTCTGCAGTGTATATCGACTGTTACATACTCCTTCCTCATTAACGGCTTGCCTAGAGGGAAGGTAGTACCGAGCCGAGGGATTCGCCAAGGCGACCCCCTCTCTCCCTACATATTTATTATGTGTAGTGAAGTCCTCTCGGGATTATGTAACAGAGCGCAAGAAAGTGGTTTAATACAAGGAATCAAAGTCGCGAGAGGCTGCCCTAGAATAAACCACTTGCTCTTTGCGGATGATACGATGTTCTTCCTCAGCGCTACGGAGGAGAACTGCGAGGCTCTAAAGAATATCTTGGACTGTTATGAAGCAGCCTCCGGCCAGTCAATTAACAAAGACAAGTCGGCCATTACTTTTTCTCGGAGGTCTCCGCGGGCTCTGAAGGATTTGATAAAGAGCACACTCCTAATTGAAAAAGAGGGAGGTGTCGGGAAGTACCTCGGACTCCCGGAACAATTTGGTAGAAGGAAACGAGACATCTTCTCCTCCATCATTAGTCGCATCCAGGAAAAAGCCCGAGGCTGGTCCACCAAGTTCCTCTCTTCGGCTGGCAAACTGGTCATGGTACAAAGTGTTCTCTCGGCCGTACCCTCGTACTCTATGTCTTATTTCAAGCTCCCGGTATCTCTTTGTAAGCGCATCCAGTCAGTGGTTACAAGATTCTGGTGGGACAAAAACGAAGAAACAAAGAAGATGGCTTGGATCTCCTGGGACCGTATGGCGCAACCTAAGGCTTCTGGAGGTCTTGGCATGCGTGATTTCCAGAAGTTTAATGATGCTTTGCTTGCTAAATTGGGATGGAGATTACTCGAAAGACCGGACTGCCTCTTGAGCAAGGTGCTAAAAGGAAAGTACTATCCTGATTCGCCCTTCCTTTTAGCTGAAGAATCTTCAGTTATGTCTCATGGATGGCGCGGAGTGCTTGTTGGACGTGACCTTCTCCGAAAGAATATCGGCTGGGCGGTTGGAGATGGCTGCTCCATCAACATCTGGCGAGACCCTTGGCTCAACTTAAGCTCTCAAGAACGCCCTATGGGACCACCTACAGAGCAATGTTCGGACCTCTCTGTCTCGGACCTGATGATAGCGGGCTCAACGCAATGGGATAGAGCCAAGATCCAGCTGCTACTCCCTGCCTATGAAGAAAAAATCCTAGTGTTGAAACCGAGCATTACTGGGGTTCCAGACAGGCTTTTCTGGTTAGGAACAAAGTCCGGAGAGTATTCATCCAAATCTGGTTACTATATCGCTATGGAGGAAGAGGAAGTTATGGCCACTGCTGAAGCAGAGTTCAAATGGAAGAAGAATGTTTGGATGCTAGACTGCGCCCCAAAAGTGAAGCACTTCGCGTGGAGAGTTCTCAAGCGAGCAATACCAGTAGGCGAACGCCTTGTTGAAAGGCACATCGATGCGGATCCTCGCTGCAAGAGATGCGGAGAAAATGAATCTATCAATCATCTACTATTCCAATGCCGGTTCGCACAAAAGGTTTGGCTCCTAGCTCCTTTTGTGACTGAAAAGGATTATAGAGGAATCATAGATTTGCTTTCGGTATGGCCGGACCTGTGTAATCAACCTTGTCTGCCTCCTTCGGGTATTGCCTCTGGCTCGCTTTTCTTGTGGATCTTGTGGTCCTTGTGGAAAGCAAGGAACCGGCTTGTCTTTGAAGGTTTCTCTGCATCCCCTGAAGATACTCTGTCTGCAGCAATTAAACTAGCCAGGGAATGAAGTAACAACAGCAAGCCAGAGATCGGTATCTCTGCAAAGAAAGGAGTCCCGATACTGATAACCCCCCCAGATGTGCTTGTGGTAAGATCTGATGGGGCGTGGAATAGGGAGACTAATGCTGCAGGCCTAGGTTGGACTCTGTTATCTTCCCCGCAGCGCCAAGATTTCAACGAGCGTAGGGACTTTGTAGCATCTCCATTAATGGCGGAAGGCCTAGCTCTGAGAGAGGCGGTGCTTACCTGCCAAAGTCTTAACCTCAGAAGAATCCAGCTGCAGTCGGACTCCAAGCAGCTCATCGATTGTCTGAACTCGGGCTTGAGTATAGCAGAAATCCACTCTGTTGTTTCGGATATTGTTTCTCTTGCTGAAGCTTTTGATTCTGTTTCTTTTGGTTGGATCTCTAGGGAGAAAAATATGCTAGCTGATAGCCTGGCCAAAGATGCCTTGTTTGTATTTGACAATCTAGTGGTTGAGGATGCTGTTAATGCTCCCAACTAACTTCTTTTAATTGAAAGTATGGAGTTCCAAAAAAAAAAAAAAAAAAAATACATACTTTCAGGAGGAGGAAGAGGTTCAGGCTGGGTGGGTGTGACTGGCTCTACAAATTATCAAGAAACAGTATTTGAGCATCATCATTCATCATCTTTTTTTTTTGAATGAATGTTAAATTTATTCGACATCATTCATTATCATTATCATCATTCAACATATATGTTTAATGTGTGTATATATATGCATACCTGGGGCGTTGTTACACAACCATCGAAGGTAAATGAAAGGGTACTTGAAGGAGAGAACAATGGCGAATACGAATCTCTCGTTGCTGTAAGGTAAAGTCTCTTGTCCCTTTTCAAAGAGTTTAGCAGTTCCGGTGATGTTGTGAGTGCAGTTTGGACAGTATAGACCATGAGTCTTTTGTATCTCCTTCAGTACATCTTCAGGACCTTTCTTGACTTCTACACTGCTCCGACTTCCCTTTTTGTCTTTCTCCAAATGTTCATCTTCTCCATTTTTACCCACGTCATATCCATTTTCAGATCTATCATCGTCACTGCTCGTTTCTTCTGTTGTATCGGTTCCTACGGCATATTTTAACAAAGTTGGACTGAAGAAAATACTAAATTTAGTTTACAAAAAAAGAAAATACTAAATTTGACGTTCTAATTCCGCTTATATATATATAATTTATAGTTTTCTTGTTTCTTCAGGTGTACACAGTCACTTATTGTCTACCCGATAAAGGTGTACAGTAATATCCACTATTCTCTCTAACACCCAAAACTATCAGTTTTAAAAATACAAAATCCACGTGAAAATAGTTCAATACATCATCCAACTTATTTGGTTTGATATACAAAAGCAATCAACATAGTACATACGTATATACGCTTAAATGAGGAATTAAATGAAACTCTCCCTCCCAACCAGATTACAGTGTGATGTAACTCTGAAAAATACTACTCCTTAAATATTAAATCTACTACCGTCCATGCAAATGCGATATCAACATTGGGCAAGCTTAGTTACCGATGCATGATATGCATTCTATACATGCATGGTTTACTATCGACATTAGATATTAATTTCAAATAAACTTTTTGTTTTTTAAAAGTTGAGAAACAATTTTTTCTATAATGTTTTCTAGCAACAATAATGGCGGCCCAAAAAATCAAATTCGTAATAAATATATAAAGAATATATGTGTATATATGCATATGAAACTTTTAAACAAATTGTTAAACAAGTTAATATACGAATTCAAAATGTTTTAAAACTAAAAACTTGATCCCATACCGCACTTAGTTTCTTTGTTATCTTCTGTCACTTTCGGGAGAGAAACATGGGTTTGGCTCGTTAATTCATCCGCCGAGTGATCAAAATTTTCGTCTCCTGCCGGATTCGAACACTGAAAATCACCCTCTGGCTCTTGGGAATGGGTATCGGTTGGGTCCATTCGAAGCCGGTGGTGAGTTGATGATGGTAAAGGAGGATAACCAGGGGACACTTATTTATATGCTCACGAGTTGCTTCCTATGTCATATTCTTATTTATTTATATTATATTTTGATGTATTATATTTCTATCATGTGATTTTTCATAGTCGTAGTCTTTTAATTTATCGTGAGGTCAAACAAAGACCCACAAATTGGAAAAATAAATAATGACCGAGGTTTAGTCTTAAAAATAATGATCCAGAATGTATACTTTGTAGGTAATTAATGATATGATTATACTTCATTCACACGAACATTAACATTGCAGAATATATATATATTATAGTTTTTTCTTTCAAAATTTAAAGCATCGAAATATCTACAGTATATACACATTACATTTTATATATCAGAAAATGATTTCTTTTCATTAAAAAGTTTACTGAATTATGAAAAGTTTCTTTTTTACATGTTTTGTAAAGATACTTATAAATTTATAATAGCATTGAACAACAACAAAATCCACGCGAGGATATCAGTATCCTAGTTTTTCTTTTTTAAAACTGTTTACGCTCTATAGTCTTTACTTGTACGTAGACTGAATAGATCATTGATCATGCATGTAAAGAAGGATAACAAACTAGCTGATCGAGTACATGAAGCGTCTATGCTTTACATTTTGGAGCTTGAGAGTTCAATTTGTACAGTGAAATGGAGGGTGAGGTTTACCGGAAAAAAAAATGCATGGTGTGACACACAGGTCACAGAACAAGTAATTTCTCTTCTTTGATACGGATCGAATGATTTGGTCAAGATGTAGTTTCAGCTGAGAACAAGATAGTAGAACTGAAGAAGTATTCCCTAATATTCGTATGGTTTTTAAACCACAAACTATAAGAATATTCAAGAAGCTTGCTACACCCGCAATGCTCATACTAGAAGTAAAATTTTCTCTCTTGTAACACTTTTATGTTTTTCTAGGTTAGTTGTTGTCGTTGACTTGTTCGACATTTAATAGTAGTGTATTCTAAGGAGGAAGGTCTTTTTGTTTATTATCCCTAATACTAATTGCCATATACCTTAATATCAATTGACCCTAATATTAGTTGGCCTAAAACTGTAAGAAATTACCATATTGAATTTTTTCATGGTTTATTTTTAAAAAAAAAATTATTGACTTGGAATATTGTTTAGTACTAGATATTTGAGTTGACTAGTAATAAAAATTACGAAATTTAGTGATCATCATAATGATAAGAAAATTACAATTGGAATTTGAGTGTTTGATTTTTGTTGAGATTGACTGTGATTGGTAGTTGCTGTGGGGGTTTCTACAGCTCCATTCATTTCTAAAGCATCAAACTCAGAGTAATTAAGTTTTATCAAACTCAGAGTAATTAAGTTTTAATTTATTTTTTAGAACCACAGTTCTTAAAATAAACTACAGCTGTATAAGTATTCTGCAGAGCCAAATATTTAAAGCAATTTTTTAGTACTTTTCATAAAATCCTACAGTAATAAAATCTAAAACTATAGCAAAAAATCTACATATTTTTTTATACAGCAATAATTTTAAAGTTACAGCCATTACCAATCAGACCACTAAACAAATAATAGTCTTTTACTAACTGCAATTTTATCAAAAAGCCTCAAAACTTGTTTTCGTGTTTTTTTGCAATACATAAATACGGAACGAAACTAAATTAGGACCTGTTAAGCATTCATTTAGACACTTCAAAAATATTGACGAGGTCTTTCTTTATTTGACCGCAGGTCACGGTGTCTGCATATGCAAATGCTTTAATATTAGCACAAGACGTGATTAAATACTCCATCGGGTCTCTTATATTATCGTTTTTTGTTTGTCTATCAAAGTAGTATGTTTTGACCCTGCATCACGGACTTGGCAGACCGGTCGTTGTCGTTTTCTAGCTTTGCCAATTCTTTACTTCCGGAAGCTCCTTTGTGCCTTGTGATTCTGCAATCTCCCAAAGTAGAAAACGGAAGAAAAAATGAAACTAATTTGAGAATACAAAAAAAAAAACTATTTAACATAAGGTACGGTTTTATAGATAACTGTATGTACTATTAGGAATGTCCAAATAAGAAGTGAAAATGATTCGATTTATATGTAAAGATATCAGTCTTTCATTTCAATATCAATTTGTATTGAGTTGGACGAAGCACAGAATTTCTCAGATACATACTGAATAAGAAATCCATAGTTCTTCACATGTACAATTTAGTCTCTTCCGTTAGTTGTTGGGTCAAATGAATGGAATGAACACACACAAAAAGAATGAAATGATAACTGAGCCTTAAGTTAAGAAAGGTTTAGGCCTATTAGATCGTATTCAGGAAACAAGAAGGATTAGCTGCCACGATCAACATATATACCTCAAAATGATTGCGGTAGTTGTACTACGACCGGTGTAATTCAAAACAAGATAGTACTGTAATTTCTCCGCTTAGCTAATTAGTAAAGAAATGCTAACTAATATAGATACACTGTGTCGGTCCGATCTACGCTTGACATATAATGTATTTTATTGTTTTGATTTTTTTTTGTTATTTGTTAGGTGGATTTCTCATCTAATGTACTGTTTAATGATATGACAATTTCGCATGAGAAAAAACTTTATTTTATATATAGTTTTTTTTTTGCCAAAATTTATTTTAGAGAAATTAGATGAGGACATGAGGTGAGTAAAAAAAAACACTAATTCATTAACTAACTAAAATCACACACTTTTTTCTTTTTTCCTTTCTATTTCTCTCTACCTTCTCTCTGCAAAACTAATTTTCATTTTTTCCTAGCTATTTCACAAAAAGCCCTTTATTTTATATATAGTTATAATATAATTATTTAAAGACGTGGAAGCAGAGAAAACTTTACTTTATATATACAGATATCTTTGAGATATACAATGAAACTGAAATATCTTTCAAAAAAAAATTATGGTACCGAACTGCCCATCATCCCATACTTGAATGGCTTGTTCAACATGACCAAATCGTTCTAGCGCGTTCAGTGTACGTAAGACCAGTGGAAACAACTTATTTTAAAATTTTGAACAAGACGTTTAGCATGTATAGTGTATACGTTACATTCATTGAAAGTTTAGCATGTATATAGTGTATACGTTTGGGGCGAAACTGGCAAGACCAGTGGCGGAGCCAGCGTGATCTCTCATAGGGGTTATTTACTAAAATAATTATGTAATATTACTAAAGAAAAATTAAAATGGATCAAAGTATAGTTTGGAACCAATGTCATGGGGGTCAAAGCAAAAGATCTTAACCAAATGTTCCAGCCAAAATCAGTAGTACATAAGCTAAACTCATTTATTTGTAGAATTCATGTGGGTCAACTGACCCCCTCCCCACCACGTGGCTACGCCACTGGGCAAGACGACCTTTTTCGGAGGAACTCAACGACGTTAGGAGATGCATGAACTGTCAAAACTTGCAAGAACTCACAAGGCCAATATGATCATGCGCCTAATATTCTCACTCTGCTTAATCAACAGCTCTTTTTCCATATGCAAAACTCATTTCATCACCATTCACATCACTTGTGATCTGACCCGATTCTCGTGAATAAAAAGCGCCACAACCCACAAGGAGCGTTTTGTTTATTTTCTCTTCTAACGTTACATCTTTTCCCTACATAAATATTTTTTTTTTGTCAAATAAAATACACAAATCCTCACATTATTCGTCATCACAATTGCCATTTTTCTTCTATTTAAATCCCAAACCATTTATTCTTACAACGTCAAAGAAAGTTTGTATTCTTTTTAGCAAAAATAAAAATATTAATAAAAAAAGAGGCGTCTACTCTGAAAAAGCAATGGAGTTTGAGTTTGATGATCAAGAACGCTTCTGTGAGACTCCTAAGCTTCCTCTGTTCTCGGTTCCATTACACCGAGCAGCTGATACTCCTGGCTTAGCGACGCCGCCTGTGAACATCGCCGGATCAGTGCCGTTTCTATGGGAGGAAGCTCCTGGAAAGCCTCGCGTAACAGATGAGAATAAACCTCCGGCGTCAAAGCAGAACGCCGGAGGAGGAGGAGGAGGAGTCGTGAGGTGCCTTGAGCTTCCGCCGAGGCTGATTTCGCCAGCCACAGCGGATGAGCCATCCCCGACCACAGTTCTTGATGGCCCTTACGTTATACCTCGCCGGTCTTTGTCAGTGATATGGAGAAGCGAAAAACAAACCGAGTGTAGCTCCAACTCTTCACATTCCACGAACGGTTGCTGCTGCGACGGTGGCGGGACAACGGTGAAGATAAGCAGAGTTAGAAGAAAAGGAAGCCTGTTGAATCTTTCTCACTCTAAATCGGATTTCTTGGTACGTTTAGGAACCAGCTTCACGCCATTGCTAACTTTTCTCATCACGTATTCTGTTCTAAAATCTCCTCTGTATTTGAGATAGAGAGCTAATGTTTTTGGGAAAATTTTATTGCATAATTTAAAACGCAGGCAAGGGTTTACAAAGGGTTTAAGCAAGTGATTCCATGGAGGCGTAAGCAAGAGAATCTTCCAAGGATGAGTTCTTCCAATATTTAGAAACAAATCTCTCCAGTTTATTTGTAATTCTCTAGTTTATAGACTAATATATTCCTCAGTATATACAACTTAGTTTGCAGACATGAGAATATTACAGTAACCTTTCCAAATAATAGTAGTATAATCGAATATGACACATACTGGTGACGAGCCAAGACAAAACCTGGGGGGTTTGACAAACTCACTAGTCACTATGATGTATAGCCTTTATACAAATTCCATAAAACCATACGGAAAAACCATATTGCTTTGATGAGCATATGACTGGCTTTGGGCTTTATGAAGTTTGAAACAATTATGGTTTGAAAATGGGATGATCCATAAGTATTCAACTATTAAATTCAGGCCGCAGCTACTGTTGTTGTTATGCAACAGTTGGTGGTTTTAAGCTTTTTGCCCCCTTGACATATTTTTAAGCATAAATTGACATGCATTTTATCATATCACACAAAACCTTTTTGACATTTCTTGTAGGCATATGTATTATGGTCTAATCAGGTAGGGAGTCTCTTTCTTGAGATTTGCTTTGAGAACAACGTGCTATCTGCTTAGAAATTGTTCAAAACATGTGTTCGAGATCTTGTTAATTTATAATTTTATACTCTCATAATTTTGAAAATAAAGCTCTTGAACTTTAATGGATTTGTATTTGTTATACCATAAGTACACTGTTAAATTTGCCTATATTATACATGTTGTAGCTATAGGACAACTAGTGGCATACGAATAATCAGCAAAAGTAAGAATTAAACGATTCAAAACCAATCTAGACGAGAAGAGGGAAGTCAATTAAACAAAACTTTTGCTTGAATTTTAAGGAAAGCACACCAAAAAAAAAAAAGTTTAGAGTTCATCATGATCAAAGTAGTCGTCATCGTCCAAGTCCTCGTGATGAACTGCCTTGTAAAACACATCTTCGTGGTTCAACATCTCCTCTAGTGATAGTTTACCATCTTTATCTTCATCCGCCTTCGAAGAACAATATAAAAAAATAATAATACAAATCTGTTATTAGAAAAGGTCTAAAATGTATTTTCAAAGATATGAAATTTTGGTGGAGAAAAGAGACTCACCTCGTGGCAAAGGAAAGTAGAGTAGTACTTGGCATAACTCAGCTCACCAGGTTGAAGATAATGTAAAATGGGACGAAGCTCATCGGCCACGAGGAACCTGTCTTTGTCTCTGTCAAGTTCCGCGAACAGAAGCTGAGCCGTTGGCACATTCTCATCTTCCTCCGTCTCGAACTTCGCAAACTCTTTGTACATTTCGTATGCGTTCCCTACAAACTCTTTGTACTCTAGCTTCCCATCACCGTTCGTGTCCATACCCCTGTTATACATTAAACAAGTACACGTACCACGTCACTTTTTCTAAGCTTCATGCAATCAAGAAGTATGTTCATAAAATGTTCTTACGTCATTCGCTCTCGTAGAACCCATCTTTGAACATCTCCGTTTCTGCTGTCTTCAGGGTGCAAGAAACTGCAAATTTTTATTCAGTTATTTATTGGATGTGAGGATATTAACTAGAAGAAATGGAGATATTTCAAAACGTTAATTACTTGTTGAACTCTTCGATGTCGAGATAGCCATTATGATCAAAATCAGCATTCCTGAATTGCTCCATCCACCAACCAGCTCCACCGTGACCCTTTTCATTTTTCTCTGTTTTCATTTATTATTTGTATGTTTAAGAAGAAAGATCTCAGAAAATGTGTGTTTAATTAATCAAATATATAAGTTTATTAATTACCAATGTCTTCTTTAGAGAATTGAGGCAGATACTCTTCGAAGGTTATGACACCATCCTTGTCTTTATCTTGCAACTCAAGCTCGTTGGCGGTTCTGTAACCCATGTTGTCCTCTGTCTGCTGCATCATCCACGTCTGAAGCTCTTTCAAGCTCACATACCCATCTCTAGGTGAACCGTCAAGCAGGGGAAACAAGAATTTGATCCTCATCGTCGTGTTTAACTTCCTGTCTGGCGCAAAATACTCATCAAACATATCATCTTTTTCCTCCTTCACAACAGCCTCGACGGTGCTCGCTTCTTTCTCATGAGACAACCTCTCGATTCGGGTCACGAGAGGGTCGAACACGGGCATTTCAACCCGGCGTCCGAGGCGGCGTGTTATGAGAGCCTCAACGGATTGAGCCTCGTTGTGTTTACAAGGAGTAAGGAAGAGGAGGACGCCGATAATGAAGATGGTGGTCAGTAACGTGTAAACCACCACCTTGGCCATCTTCCGGTAGCTCAAGGCGGGGTTGTATGGAAACAGAAGGATGAAAGGGCGGGCCACGAAGTTTTGCTAATTTTGTTTTCGTATTTGCTTTATTGAGGTTAATCCGTAATTCTCAATGGCCATTGATTGTTAACACGCCAAAGTCGGTTATCCAAATAATGACAAGAAACAAAAAAAAAAACCCCTCTCTTTATATAGCAAACCAACAAAAACCGGTTACGATATGTGTTTCACAAAGAGGGACACAAAAGATAGTTGCAATATAAGACTTGGAAACATGCAAGTGAGATACGGTTGGAAACGATATGGTGGAGATATGAGAGTTGAACTTTAAAAGAAGAGCTTTCTTACTAAGTCACTTTCATCATATACATTGCAGAAGTAGAGAAGAGGGCGGGCATCTCTGTGGTTAGTAATTTGGTTTTTAGTCTGTCTGCTTGGCAGAGTCTCGGAGCCAGGGCCAGTCTGTTTCACAGAGATCGAGTGGTGAGTTACCTTCATCATCTTTAGAGGCTGTGTTAGCTTTCTGCTTCACCAGAAACTCGGCGATGGTTTCTCTGTCGCAGACAACAGCGTAATGCAAAGGGGTTTGGCCTTCGTTGTCCTGTTCAACAGAGTCACCAATGAAGAACATATAAGAATAAAGATGTTGGTACTGTGAATATAATTAGGGAGGGTGAGATGTTGTCAAATTTCACCTTAGCATTCACATCAGCGTTCTTATCGACCAGAAGCTTAGCAATTTGGAGGTGACCACGGTCTATAGCCCAGTGCAATGGTGTGCGACCTTCACTGTCTGGAGTTTTACGGGGAATTAGAATGCAAGTCCAAGAGTAAGAGACTGGAATAAAACAAAGCAGAGAGACTAACCTTTTGCATTTACAGGAATGCCGCTTTCAATGCTTTTAAGCAAATTCTCGACTTCTCCTTCTCTAGCAAATTCGTGGATGGCATCAATTTTCCTGAGATACAAAAAACAGAAGAAGGAATAAATCTTCCAAGTTCCATGAGCGCTCGTTGTCCACAATAGTAGCCCGTTTCACGAACAAATGTGATAATTACAATCTGATCTAGATACTAAGCAATCAAGTAGAGAACTAAAGGAAGAGAGATGTAATGTAATAGAACACAAGAGGAGAACCTTACAACTCATTTTCGGATTCTCCTTCATAAACCAATGAGCTAAAAACTGGCCCCATGGTTCCTCCTGAGTTAGAGACCGCCTCATCCTTACTTCGACTCCCCGCTTTCTGGTAGGCCACAAGAGAGAGAGAGAGCAGAGAAAGATCACCATGAACAGTCCAAACAAAGACAGTTAAAAAAGAAACAAAGGGAAAGAAGGGAAAACAGATTTGTACCACGCCACCGTCTAACCAAGTTGGGTATAGCTGAGTGACAATCTCAATATACTTCTCCATCGCTTCCTCAGGAGGCATAGCACCCAGTTTCTGCCATGCTTGCCTGAAAGAGAAGAACAAGATCAATAGAAACTTCCCAAGTTCCAATCAATGAAAAATTCACTCTTACAACAAAGTACAAAAGCCACCATAAACAATCTCAAACGTGTTACTCCAATGAAACACCACATGGTCTCCAGCATAAGTCAAATATGCTACTAAGGTGATATCAAGATACACTCAAGAACACAAATCCATCTCAAGTAAACAACTGAACAAAAATCTAGAAGGTGAGAGAGAGATACCACTTGGCACGAGCAGTGATTTTGAGAGCAGAAGGCTGAGGAGCAGTACAAGGCCCTTCCGTAGCGATCTTATACAATCCATACAGCTGCTGCTGAACCTCGCTAGGCACCTTCTGCGACAGCCGATCCGCGGCGGCGGTAGTCACGAACAGAGTAGCCGCGCTGAAAGCCTCGTCGAGTTCCGTGCTCTCGACGCCTTCCCAATCATCATCATCGTCTTCTTCTTCTTCCTCCTCGCTGTCACCACCAGCGACGCTATCGCCTCTGGAGCTACCCTGCTCCGCGATGAGCGAGTCGGCCTCGCCTGTAGACGGTTCGACGATGCGGCCGCGCGAGTCAACCTCCGGTTTAAGATTCGATTCCGGTTCGGGATCGTGGTGGCGAGTGAGGGAGAGGTTGTCTTCTTTAAACGTGACGACGATCGAGATGAGTTTGGCTAATAGGTAAGAGAAGATCAAACCTAAGATCACAGACTGAGCTAGCTGACCCCAATCACCCATTTTTTTTCTTATGATTGAAAGAAAACAAACGACGACTATTAAAACCCTAGGAATCCAAAACAGAGAGTTATGGATCTGGGGAGACAAAAAGGAACTAACTCTGCTTCAATATTCTTTTTCCTTGTATGCGCTTAAGACTTTTTTTTTTTTTTTGAAAGTTAAAAAGACGCCAGAACCTTAAAAAAAAAAACACTTGGCGACGAGTGACGACAGATCACAAAAGCGTCTAAACTGGTGAAGAAGCGTACGTGTTGTTTGTGCCCTAAACGTTTTTTCTTACCTGACCTAACCAACTAGAAAAATTGAATTCAATGTCAAGTGTGGTGGTGGAAGATAAATGAGGAGACGTGCATGGTGTGGATGATTTAAAGGCTTGAATCATACGACACGTTAAATGATATGTATCCATACGCATAAGAAAAGCTAGTCCACAAACTTGAACGCATTAGATTCACGTGGAAGTGGGCACCAAAAGTCTATATCCTTTTCCCTTTTCTGTGTTTACAAGGAAAAGATAAAACTCATCCACAATATTAAATAGTTCCACTTCCAAACGTTGCTTGCTTAGATGAGCATCTCATGAAGAGACGAAACCAACTCATATGCGAGTGAGAATCACTTCCATGGAATACTCATTTAAGCAAGAAACATTCGAAAATCGGAAGGGGGATTTTATCACTTTTGTCCATGAGTTAAGAGAGATGCTTTCACTTGTATAAATACATGAACAACTACCCACCAGACCAGGCTACCACACTACTGGATATCTTTTAACTCAGATGCGCTTGAAAAAGACTTACAAGTAAGCCATAGAATGGCAGCTCAAGCATGCCTCTCAACCAACAATCAATCATTCTCACACCCATCATTGTCCTTTTCTTAAGCAAACCACATGTCTGGGGACAGGGGATTTAGTCCCCACTGTATCGCACATTAAAAGAAACAAAAGAAAAAGAAGCTATTTCTCAATACCCCTTTGATTTGACATTCAACCTGTGGAATTTTGTTTTAAAAGACTACTCTTCTTGAGCTCCATAACGGCATTTGACATGTTCCCCTTCTATGAGCTTCTCAACTGCATCGAGAGGAAGACCCACCAGCTCTAGTGTCTTTTCCCACACTCTCTGTGCAGTTCCTGTGTTGTGTGATTCTTCTGAAGGATTTGCCGGGCGGCAATCTTGAGAGATGAATGGACAAACAGGCCAATCATCGTTCTTTAGTGTTTCCCAGTACTCTGGAATCTGAGGGTCTGTGGCCGAGAAGAGAGTACTTCTACAACCTTCTTGGGGTGAAAATATGAAATAAGGTATCAAGGCGTACAGAAACTGAAGAATCCTGGATAGATCCCTGGCCTATTAAAAACAGAGAAAAGGCAATTTTAATGCAAATGAAGTTCTGAGAAAACAGAATGGGTGTACATCCTGTACTTGTAACTAAATGGAGTTATGCTAACACTCACCACATTTGTTAGGACAACACCAGGGGATAGACATATGACGCTAACTCCTGTTTCCAGAGGCAGCTTTTTGAAAAGAATGCTACTAAACATAATCTGGAAAATGATGGGACTAAGTCACCTGTTTCTTAAAAAACTCAAAACAAAACTTTGCAGAAGGAAATATTAAATACCATTACGGTATGCTCACCTGGGCAAGCTTGCTGCTCGAGTATCCTACAAGGCTTGAATACTTACGGCTACCAGAAACAACATTCATGTCGTCCGGGTCAACAAACCCAACACTATGCATCTGAAAAAATGAATCCGACAACCATTATCTTGCATGAAAAAAATAATCACCAGAGACGATAGATATAAGTTGTTCTACTTTTCATACAAACAGCCATGACACAATTTTTCACGGAAATAAATATCTATGAATACAGGTGGTAGAATCCGGTCATTGTATTATATTTTGGGTCAAAAACTTTCAGTAAGCTTGGGTTTCTTTCGCTTTTCAGTAACAAGACTCTACTATTGATATAAAAAAAATGAATATGTAGTACAGTGATTTAGAGAGAACCTACATAATTCGTATATATGCTCTGCAATCAATTGACAAGACCAGAGCTTTTCAAATCATGAAATATACATATAAATCATATATTCCTCAACATTTTACTCATACCAAAGAGCATAGATAACTAGGGAACAAATTCTTGGACCCTGCAGAGTTAGTAATCAACTTACCACGGAATTCACATTAATGACTCGGCTAGGAGAACCTCGGATTAGTGAGGGCAGAAGGAGCACTGAAAGAAGCGATGGAGCTAAATGATTTACTTGCATGTGCTGCTCGTATCCATCCTCTGAGAACTTTTGCGCCTCTGCACAATTTAGAGAGCATATCATTTTAGTTGTTTCTTTCCTTAAAATGTAGCGACAATCATTTAAAAAATAAACCCATCAGACAGAGTTCCATAACCTAGTAGCTTGCTAGTAAAGAACCTTTTTAACAATAATTTGTGAAGAGACTAGGCTCAAAATCAACGACTATACATGCCATTCCTCACTAATTGGTTCTATCAAGTTGGAATATTGATGATAATGAATGGCGAAAACAGGAAACCAATGATTTTTATAGCTAAAGGGAAATGAATGAAACCAACCTCCCATAGCAAAAATGCCGGCATTGTTGATCAGAACATGGAGCGGTCCTAAACGAGCGTTCCAAGTATCGGCAAATTTCGCGACAGAAGCCAGTGAAAGAAGATCAAGTTCCATTGCCTTTACAAAAAGAAAACAGAGTATCATCATCAGCTACCTTAGATGTAACAAACCAGTAAGTACTCGTCTAATTTAGTCACTCACAGTCACAGCCTAACTAGATCACGTATGGCTTGGAGTTTCTATCGTACAAAACGATTCACATATGCTAATACTCACAGTCACAGCCTAACTATAATATATATCATAGGAAATAATAAGATAATAATACCTCGATGTTAAGTGGGAGACCTCTACCAGACCACTCGTTCTGCCATTGCTGAATCAGCTCCTGAGCTGCCTTTGTGTTCCTCACAGCCATCAAAACATGAGCACCAGCCTCCGCAAGCTGCCTGCCAACAAAGAAGCAGAAGAAGGAAATATTTTCAGCAGTCCTCAAACTCGCAATTGGTAAGTGAATCGGAAGTCAAACGAAGAAGCATAGGGAAGTAACGGAAAACCTAGCGGTCTCGCGGCCAATGCCGCTGGTGGATCCAGTGACGATGCAAGTGAGGTCGTTGACGGGAGGAAGAGGGAGAGGGTTCTGCAAATGAGAGGCAGTGATCCTCTGGAAGAGAATCTCCCCGAAAACGCTGCTCCATCCTCTCATCCACTCCATCCACCCCAAACTCTCCTTCTTCTTCGCCGGAGAAGCGGACGACGCCGTTTCCTCACTCATCTTCTTCTTCTTCTTCTCCGGGAGTTAGCAGATCTATGACGTTATGGACAGCGAGAAAAGACAAAAAGTGTATTTCCGTCAAAATCTAGGATTCGCTAAAACAAAATAGCCTCAAATCGTGGAAGGAGGCATTATGGGCCGGCGAGAGTTTATGACCCACACTCAGTTTGATTAAAGAACATTTTTCAGATGGTATATTTTTGTAGGCGAGAGAATGACACCAGTGCGTTGAGATTGATGCATGAAATTAAAATGGTGAAAAATAAGGATTTGATCCAGAGAAATATAATGTGAGAGGCCAATACAAGGTACGAAGATTAGTGGCAAGGAAATGATATTTGAGTAGTTTGGATAGTTTTACACACATTTAATCTTTTCATTATGTAAAAAGAGGATGAAAAATAAACAAAAAGAGGTTATGACAATTAGTACAAGTCAAGGGACTCGAGCACTCTCCCAGCCTGGATGTGAAGAGCAGTGATTCTTTGTTCAGGGTCGCCTGTTGAACCGAACTGACTCGCCGCCCATATTAAAGAAGCGGATTTTTCACCTAAAAGACGCCTGATGTCTTCATTTACACTCGCAATGGGTGATCGATCCTTCCCATTCACATGTCCAACTAACAGTAGTAAGAACTCTCCGCATCTTAACCTGTGATCCAGTAAGAACAATATAACATGACAAAAAGCCCAAAAAAACGAAAATTTTATGACACAGAGTGGACGGTGTTGTTGATACCACTACCAATGACCTTAGGAGTTGGAGAGTCTTGAGAATTCATGAGATTGCTAGACAATGCAAAGGCTATTCTATGATTTTGACATGAAAATCGATCTAAAATCAACTGACAACGTCAAGATCAGAATCTTTGTTGACAGCAATTTGTATCCTGTAGATACCGCGATAAAGCATAACCTACTCTAATCATTCGAACAGAAAGGGAACGGCTGACTCTATTGGAAAAATGAGAGGAGAAAAACTTGTAAAGGAAATTCCACCTGAGATTTTCATCAGCTTGTTTGTCCCGCATGAGCATTGCAACCTCCTCAATCCCATTGCAGGCTCCAAAATCCTTTTACCAGAAAGGATAAATCAGAAATTACTAATAAAAAAAAATCAACTGAAGTCCAAAAGCCAATTTGTTCCATTGTGATATGTGCTGAAAACTGAAAGCTTAAATCAAAAAACCAGTTTGTTACATTGGTTTCTACTACTGACAGAAACAAACTGCTCTCTACTTCTTTTCCGATTAACAAAACAGAGAAGCTGAAATACTTACCACCTGATTTGCTGAAGAATCCAGCAATATTGAGATTAAGGCATCTAAGCAGGCACCTTGCTCAAGTACTCCTCGTGTTGATAATATATTCATCATTACCTGAAACACAGACACACCTGAATCATCATCACATCAACTACTGAACTAACTAATAAAGAATCAACAGAATGATCCATGATATGTGATCACTTCTGATGAGATATTAAAAAAAAAAGGAGAGGCTTACGCGAACTGCGCCGTGTTTATGAGCGAGAACAGTGCTCTGAGGATGGAGGAGGCAGCATCCTTCAAGAACCCTGAGAGCAACCGCGACCTCGTCATCAGTAGAAGGACTCGTTATCTTCATCGGCTCGACGCTGAATATGTGATCCAAGCTCGTCACTCTATCATCCTCCGCTTCTTTTAATGAATGTCGAAATAGCACCGGAACCACTGCGAGAAAAAAAAAATCAAATCACGAGGATCCACGTCATCATCAGATAACAAACACGGCAAAAACCAAAAGGGCGAAAATTAAGAATAATTCAGACGTTGGAGATCGGAGATGGTTTGGGTGTGGGAGAAGAGGCGGATGATGGAATCCGATTCGGCGATAGATCGGAGAGTTTTGAGAAGGGATCGAAGGCCGCGGATGCGGAGGAAGGAGAATTCGGCGCGAGCGTCGCGTAACCCTGTTCGGAGGGATAGTGTCAGCTCCCTGTAGAGTCTCTGTGTGTTGAGTGACGTCACCAGCTCTTCGACTACCATCGTCGCCGCGTCTGTGTCTTCACCGATCTCGGATTCCGATGGATTCTCCGGCGCCGGTGACGCGCCATCGCTCCATATCGGCTTCTTCAGATACATCGCTTTCTCTATCTCTCTCTATGCAGCCAATCACATTGCTCAGCTTTCGTTGCCAATTCGTTAAAGAAACGGCGATCAGTTGGCTGTGGTAGACATAAAACAGCAAGTTGTCTAAGTCGATTTAAGGTTCTTGAGGAGAAAACTGCACGCGGTTCTTTGTGAGTTATTATATCTTTAGGTTAGAATCTTATTATTTACAAAGGAAGGCCTGACTTTAACTTTATTGATAGAGAAGGCTTGAACGAAGAACATATATACATAGCTATTAAGGTAAAATATACAAAACATTCACTTAAACACAGGACACTGACATTATTTAAATATTTAACAACATGCAGAGAGAGAGAGACAATGAACCGGAAAATGGATGATGATGATGATGATGATGATGACGACTTGTGAAATCCATAAAGATTGGAATCGACAAAGCCAAGTTTTTTTTTATATCTATGTACAGTTTTTGAGTCAATCCAATAATGAATTCAACATGTTGGCTTTCACTACCAATCCTCTTCCTTGACAATCTTAGCCTTTTCGAATATGAACTTGCCCTCCTTGTACTTTTGTGAACTCTCGTAGGCTCGCTCGTACTTCCAGCCCAAGGGTTCATTGCAGTCAGCACAAGATATGTCAGCCACGGTGTGGAGACCCGTTAGCAGGTGTCGGTCTTCTTTAGGCCCTACCACAATGTTCATTGCGTGGGAGAAGAGGAAGGCTCTCCCGGTTCTTCCCTGATAAATTAAGATCCATAGGTCAGGCATTTGATTTGTAAATGGTATTCACAATCGACAAACATGAAATGTCATATTCTTCTGAAATGATCTATATCCAACTACAAGAATATTCAAAAGAATGACTAGTTTTGTTGTTTATGAGTAAAAAGGCTACTTCTTTGAGTCTTATGTGTTTGTTTCAGAGGATGGTTTCACAGCCACCAATACACAGGTAACTTGGTGGGGTAAATGCATTCTTGATCATTAGCATTGATCAGTAGAAAGGACAACAAAGTCAAGGCTTTTCCTAAAATCTGGAAGATAAGCAGATTCTCATAGCATTTGGTAGTGTTAGTGTGATTCTCCATTTAGTCTCTACATCAAACCATAAGGGATACAATCAAAGCAAAAGAGATGATTAAGCTGATTCACCTGAAAAGCCTTAGAGATGATATCATCGTGAAGTCCCACATGGTTCCTGCAGTTACAGCAACTGTAGAGTCTTGGACCAACTGACTGAGCCATTTTATCAAACACCTTCAGGGCGTGATCAACTTCTCCAAACAAAATCAGTCAATTTCTCACCTTTTCATCATAAATCGAAAAACAAATCGAAACCCATTAACATAAGCTAGATACCACATAGAAACAAGAAAAATATAATTTCTAAAGGACAAGAGGAACCTTAAAAGAATCAGTAGTTCGTCAAGCTCCAAGCTTTAATGTCTGAAGAAAACAAAAGGATAAGAAGAGTGGGCAGGTGTTTAGCGTGCAGGATGAGAGATTCCAATTTCTACACGATAGTACCGTACCTCAAAAATATTCAATAAACAAATCGTATTATTACTAGTCATAAGGAATATAAAAATACACAATAATACATTTGGTAGGGTAAACGAAACGAGATATTCACGGAGAGAAAATTACGATTCAGGTTTGACAACTAGATGGAGAAAAATCAGAACGAAAAGGGATTCGACTTTGAAGGATCTTACTAGGGTTTAACGGAGCCAACGAGGAAGAAAGATAGCTGCGGAGAGATCAAGGTGGAGTTGGAAGAAATTTTTGATCTTAATTGGTCTAACTGATCAGATCACGCCGTGAAGCGACTATCTTACGACTTTCTTTTTCTGGGTATTGTGGAAGTAATGAATAAAGAAAGAGCAGGCTGTGATGCGAAATGGAAATGTGAAAACTGAAAAGTTTTATTTTTATAATTTTGAAATATTTTTTTATTTTATATCTTTTCATAAATATTAAAACAGAGTAATTTTACAACATGCATTACTATTTCATTAAAAAATTATAATTCTTTTTTCTTTAGCTAAAAAATAATTACTTTTACAAATTTAATAATCTTTTTAAAAAAATTTACTTGCGAATAGATTCGTTTTTCAGGATATTTAAATGAATCTTAAAGCATGGATCTATATCCTCATTAGATAAATAGAATAATGTAACAAATAATCTGACTTACTTTCGCATAGTATGAAGATCGAAATTGAAACTTGTTAGCGTTCTGGACATGGACATGTTTACTACCACTTGACCATGAAACCCATTCCAAATTTAATAACTTCACCTATATTATACTTCTATCTAGTCATTATCTATTTAAAGAAAAAAATCTAGCTGAGAGTGGTATGTATATGCCGGTCCTTTTTGTTTTTCAAAAAAGGTTCATAGTTCATAACCATTACGGTTGAGGGTAAGCTATTACTAATTTTTCAGTTGGAATAAACCAATAAGCGAGTAAGAGGGTTCTCTCACCCTACACGGATCTTCCCTCTTCAAGAGTTTTGGAAAAGGCATATTAACAACCAATATATTCACATCCATAAACAAGGATATAGTATACACATGATCATCACTTTCCTACACGGATCTTCCCTCTTTAAGAGTTTGGGAAAAGGCATATTAACAACCAATATATTCACATCCATAAACAAGGATATACACATGATCATCACTTTCCTTGACTAAAGCTTTTTGGTCAACTTGAGCTTCTCGATCACAAACATGCCTTCTTTATACCTCTGCCTAAGATGGAAGGTCTCCACATACTTCCAACCCAACGTCTCACCACAATTACCACACATCACATCTGCCACCACGTAGGATCCGGTTATTAGTTTCCTCTCAATCTTCGGTCCAATCACCACGTTCATCGCATGCGAAAACATAAACGCTGGCCCTGAAGCTCCCTATGTCCATTTTAACATATTCAAAAAAAGAAAAAGTTGGATAGTTGATCAAAAAAGTTGGATAAGAAATGAAAAGTGAAAACTTCGGTATAAACAATCTTCATAATTTAGACCCACAAAAAAAAATCTTCACAATTTTGTTATTACCACAAATTTTTTGGAGATGAGATCTTCACCGAGAGCTAGTGGATTTTCACAGTTTCTGCAGAAATAAGTAGGAAGCGTTTTGCCTTCTCCCATTAGTCTCGATGGATGTAGAAACTAGAAAGGAAATCAGAGAGTTTACAAGACTTCGATGAGGGAGGAGACTAAGGTAATCAATTATTGGCTCTTATACTGTACGTTGACTCGTCTCTGTCGTTAACCACTTGCATTATTGCAATGCCCAAATGCTTATGCTTTCTGGATGGTGGGCCTTTAGGGTGTATAAGTGGAAGGCCCATTTTGAATGTTAATTTTTATTTATCAGAAATTTTGACTGTTGCTTCCTCTATGGACATATAGGGAAAATAAGTTGTTTTGCGGCGATGATTTGCCAGAGAAGCTACCGGAGATCACCTTCAGAGATGTGATCATCTCTGTGTCCAAGCTTTCAAAGATATTAGCTTCGTAGAATGGTAACTAGTCTTAGATTTTTTGTTAATTATTGATTCTTAGTATGTCCTTTTTTTTCCAACACACCCTGAAATATCTCTAATAGACAGAAACTGCATCTCTTGTCATACCTAAACAAAACAAAACGTTTTTAGTTATTTATTTTTAAATGGAATATAATGGATGTCATTTAGTGAAATGCTCATCTGTGAGATCCTTGTTTAGCGGTGGACGACTGTGTCTATGTTTAACTTGCACACCCATCGGTGCAGCATTAATCTCAGGCAGCTTGAAATCTTGGCCATATTATATACTATACATTATAAATATACTTACATGATAATGCATTTAGTGCTGAATAGTTCACATGTGCATTTGCTACACCTCTTATCCTTTTTGTTTCGTTTAAAATAATGACATCTTTTTCTATACAGTATACAGTTGAAGAATTAACGTTAGAGACGGATATTTCGTGTAAGATACTTCGAAGTATTCAATTTAATAAAGAACAACGAAGGTAGTATTTTAAAAAGAAAAATATCCTAAAGAAAATAGAAAGTCTTTTGTCTGGTGTCTAGCTTTAGATTTTTAGGCGTACCTTAAAGTCGTCTCCAAGTGATTTCCAGCTAAATAGTGGGCACGTTATATAGGATAAATCATAGAGTAGTCCGTTTTCATATTGATCTTTTTCTAAAAAAGCACATTCACTTCTTTCTGATCCACACACATCACATGAAACATATCCATATTATGTAATGTTGCCTTCTATTTTATCTATCTTAATTTTTATATGTTATTTTCTTAAACTTGTTTGTGAGAAGTGAACTATGCATATGTCCGTAGTTTGGTCGTAAGGTTTTAAGTTATAACTAGATTTTGACCCGCGCTTTTGAAGCGCGGAATATTTTACGATGAAAAATTTCACTAATAATTTAATAAATATTTTGGTTATTTTTAAAGAGTGTGTATTTAAAATATTTTTGCATTTAAATCAGTATTTTTAAATTCAACCCGATTGTGATTATAC
>NC_079512.1:35604059-35694221 GCF_000801105.2 Raphanus sativus
AAGGCTGTAATCATTAGAGCACCATTTTGAGGCTTAATTCCATTTGCATCTCTCACCTTATTTGTACAGATGGAAGTTGGGATAGAGGATTGCCTGCACATTGAGTTTGAGTACAACAAAAGCAAGTATCACCTAAAAGATGTCATCCTTGGCAAAATATACTTTCTTCTTGTGAGGATCAAGATGAAGAACATGGATCTTGAGATACGGAGGCGGGAATCAACAGGTGCTGGTGCTAATACTCATGTGGAGACAGAAACACTTGCGAAATTTGAGTTGATGGACGGAACCCCAGTTAGAGGTATATAATATATGTACAATGTTTTAGTGATTTGCTTCTAAGAAAAACTTGAATGACTGATGAGTGAGTGAGGATTTTGCAGGTGAGTCAATACCTGTAAGACTGTTTCTTGCCCCGTACGATCTTACACCAACGCATCGCAACATTAACAACAAATTCAGCGTCAAGTATTATCTGAATCTTGTACTGGTTGATGAAGAGGATCGCAGATACTTCAAGCAGCAAGAAATCACGTTGTACAGGTTGAAGGCAGACACATCATCTGTTTGAGTCTTGTGTAAAGCCTTTTAGACTTTTGTGTACTCAGATTTTAGCTAAAGACTTTGTTATTTGGGTTTGGAAGTTAGAATGAATAGTTTGGTCATTGATCAAAGTTGTCTGGATTCTGGTTTGCTTTTCATTGGTAATATCTGAAGTTTTACAAACTTTAAAAACACATTCTGGAAAAGCCAAACCTCTAAATGCCACTACCTTAATTCGACAGAGATACAAAACTGGATATAAGACCTGAGAGGTGAAGTTAGTCTTCTTCAGATTCAATAGGAAGGCCTTCCTTGCTCCATGTGTAGATTCCACCTTCAAGGTGGAATACGTTCTTATAGCCGTTCAGGACCAGAACATAAGCAGCTATGAGAGACCTGCAGGAACACTAATCATATGAGCATTGAAACAAACCACACAAAGAGTTGCAAGAACTTTTGACGTTACCTAGATTGTTGGCCTTCAGGGAGATTCTGAGTCGGCTTCATAGTCCCTGCGGATGAACAAGCTACTATTATCTTTGCCTCTTTGTCAAGTTTAGCTTCTACACCTGCAACGTTGCAGCAAAGACAAAACATTCAGCTGCTGGGATACATACAATGTGGAAACAGTTCAAAAGCTTTTTGATCTGATCTCAGTTGCATACTTTGGATAAACTCTGGATTCTCTTCTGTGCCAGAGAAGATACCGAAGAATGCAAATCCAAGACGACGAGCTATGTCCCATGGCGTCCATTCTCGTATCAGTCTGTACATCTCCACATTGATAGCTCCCGGAGGATGACCCTTCAAAACCATACACACATGAACTCACCATTAAGTAAAAGGTACAAAGAGATCATCACATTAGAGAGCTGTAGAAATGCTCACCTCCTTGTACTCAGCTTCTGGTCTAACATCGAGAATCACAAAGTTGTTCTCTTTCTGTAACCGCAGAGCTTCCTTCACGTCCACACTTCTCACCTAACAACCAAAGAGGTCAAATAGAAATCTTATCTTTTGAACTGTTGATCAGAGATAGCATGATGCATACCCTTTTCTCCAGTAGAAGCTCTCTCTTCTGTCTCCAATCGACTTCAGCTAATCCCTCCAAGAGACACAACACAGCAAAAACAAGGGGGTTAATAATCTAACGTAACTTTCACATTTCAGTATAATATCATTTACACGAACGAGTGTTTGTGTACCTGCTGGTTTGTCAGGTTTCGTTGCAGCGCTTCGAATAGTCAGAAACGATGATGAAGAAGAAGAAGAAGCAGGGGATCTAACTCCAGCTGAGAACAGAGTGTTTCCGGTGAGTTTGACACGTAAAGCTTGCGACGAAGATGGATAGGTTGAGCTGCGATAAGGGGTGGCAATAGAAGTAAGTGAAGCCATCTTCTTCTGAGATATTTTTTTGCTGGAAAATAAGAGAATTTAAATGCAGGATGATGGAAAGACAGAAAGAGACAAAGAGAGAGAGAGAGAGAGATGAGTATTGCGGTTTCTTTTATTCTCAGTTTAAGAAAAGAATCTGAACATGTGGTGCTTGTTGTCTCTTCTTGATTTTCATCTTCCAATTCTATCTTTTGAAAATCTAATGATAGATAATCTTCTCTTATCTTCTTCTTTAGTTAAAAGATTGCGCCATGCTAGAGTTTTTGATTGGACCGGTTCGATTTGGTTAGTCTGATTTTTAGTTTTCATTGGTTCGGCTCGATTTGTTTTTTTTGTCACCGGTTCGATTTGGTTAACCTTGTCTTTTATTTATTTCATTTTCATAAATTTTAAAGAAAACTACTCCCTCTGTTTTTATATGTAAGTAGTTTTAGCAAAAAATGTTTGTTTCACAATGTAAGATGTTTTCACAATTCAAAGCACCTTTTACATTTATTACATATTGTGTGACCAATCAAATAATTCATACATATTTATTATTGGCTGAATTTATGTATTAAATACTATTTTTCAAAAGTAAAAATTTTCTTAATATTCACACTTTTAACTAAAACTACTTACAAATAAAAACAGAGGAAGTATAAATTAAGGAAACATATTTTTTTCGTTTTCTACTGGTTTAATTAATAATTCAAATTTATGAGATTTGGATCTAGAATTTTAGAAAAGACAAAATTACACAGATATATACAAAAGACTTACAAATTTTTTTTAGCATAATATAAATAATTACAAGCAAATATGGTTTTTATAAAACGTCCGAAGATGGTATAGTTAGATTTGAATCTTTATAAGACAAGTAAATTATGTTATCATTTGTATTATTTTTTATAATTGCTATTTTACAATATACAAAAAGTTTTGTGGAAACTTTATTAATGGTTTGTTTACTAAGGTTTTAGGTAACTACAAATCACATCAATGGTATCTTTTAATAGTAGTTAAATTAAGTAAAATGTCGTTTTGTTCAACCAGAAACTAGTACATTAGAGCATTATTATTGGTGGGCAGAAACAAAAGCCTTTAACCTTTTTTTTTTTTTTCTGGTCATTAAAACTTAAAGGCACATAAGGACAACCTTTATCTAAGGACTTTTCCCCCATTGTTTGCATCGGTCTCCTCCTCTTTTCCCTTAAAGCCTACCCCTTTGTTCACCAATAATAATGGTCTTATAACATTACTACATGTATGACATGTTTCATCACATGAGTACATGAATATTTTTAACAAAGAAATTTTGTCCTAATATGTTAGGTCGAACACTCTTTAACCTAATCCAAAGTGCATATATTTTAAAATTAAGACTTTGGAGAAAGTAAATAAACAACTATTTTTACCAAACAAGAAAAAAAAAGCAAACGAACAAATGGAAATGGTCAGATTCAGTATACAACACAGGGGCCAGTGGATTAAAACCAAATCACTAGTTGGAACTTTCTGATACATGTCACATGTGCTTTCCCACTTCCACTAACGACTCTTCACTGTTCTACGGAAAATGCCACTAGCGTTTAGTAGAGCTTTGAGCATCGGACGGCTTAAAGATGAATCGGCCCCACTCCTCTAAACCCGACCGACACTTGTATCCTCAGTGTTCTCATTCCACCGACACTCAGCTCACCGTTGATCACTCCAAACCACCGTTGAGATCACGACACGTACATCTTCTCTTATCCTCATACGGCGAAACGACGTCCTCTCACGCAGCTCCGAATCGTAAACATTACGACTTTTTTGAGTGTTTATTATAAATCAAAGGGTACAAACTCCACGTGGAGCCCAAAGACAGTGGCATTTACGCGTCACTGAGAAAGTATATAGATTAGTATAAAACGATCTGAATCTCAAAGAAGCAGTGTTATCACTTCTCCATCCAAAAAAATATCTTGATTTTCTCTGGATCTAAACGACAATGGAGGTGTTCTACTACGTGGTGTTCGGGGTCCTAGGCATGGTGGTGGCGGCCTTGGAGCTAAGCAAGAACAATAAGGATCGGATCAACACTTCTTCAGCTTTCACTTCTTTCAAGAACAATTATCTCGTCGTTTACTCGCTCATGATGGGTACGATCCTCAATGTTTTTTTTTTATCTTTCTCCGTTTACCTGATCAGCTCTAGAAAATGTTTATGCAAATGTTCGATCTGATCTGGTTAAAGTAATGTGTTTGGTCGGGAGATTCAGATCCGTGTTTGTCTCGTGTTTACTTGCAAAGTATTGTCCTTTTAGGAAGAGTTGTATAGATCACATTGGAGCTTTATGATTTTGAATTGCTTCACTTTGATTGGTAGAGAAAGTAACAAAGAGTTAAGATCTGTTAACAATAGTGTTACTTTACTGCTATGAGTTAAAGAGATTGGTTGCTAAAACTAAAGTTACTAACTTTATAGAAAGTTTTTTGGTATTTGTCTAAACTCAATGATCCAACCAGAGTTTGCTGACTCTTTGTTTTTGTTCTTTGTGTGAATGGCAGCGGGTGACTGGTTGCAGGGGCCATATGTGTACTATCTTTACAGTACTTATGGGTTCAGCAAAGGGGACATTGGTCAGCTTTTCATTGCTGGTTTTGGTTCCTCTATGCTCTTCGGTACCATCGTTGGATCTCTTGCCGACAAGCAGTGAGTTTTCTTTCTCTCTTTGATGCTTTTTTATTAAAATCCCAATAACTCTCTTTTAGTAATTGCGTAATGGTGTGATCTGTGTCAGGGGTCGTAAGAGGGCGTGTGTTACTTACTGTATTACCTACATATTGAGCTGTATCACCAAGCATTCTCCTCAATACAAGGTTTTGATGGTTGGCCGTGTGTTGGGAGGCATTGCTACTTCCCTTCTCTTTTCATCTTTTGAATCTTGGCTAGTTGCTGAGCACAATAAGGTAAAGTGTTGAGTTAAGTGTTTATCCTAATAAATATGCAACCTTTTATAGATTAAAGATAGTGTTTTGCTCTTTTGTGATGTATTCAGAGGGGCTTTGAGCAGCAATGGCTGTCTATAACTTTCTCAAAGGCTGTGTTTTTTGGAAATGGTCTTGTTGCAATCATCGCTGGATTGTTTGGGAACTTGCTAGTGCATTCTTTCTCTCTTGGACCTGTTGCTCCATTTGACGCCGCTGCTTGCTTTCTTGCCATTGGAATGGCTGTCATTTTATCTTCCTGGTCAGAAAACTATGGAGATCCTTCTGATAACAAGGACTTGATTACTCAGTTTAGAGGCGCTGCAGTCGCCATTGCATCTGGTAAGTTCAAATTCCTTTTGCTTCTCTCTATCTATTGCTGTTGCCTCTTGAGTCTTGAAGAATGTTTTGTATCTTTGATCAGATGAAAAGATTGCACTGTTGGGTGCCATCCAGTCGCTCTTCGAGGGATCTATGTATACTTTTGTGTTCCTGTGGACTCCTGCTCTAAGCCCCAACGATGAGGAGATTCCCCATGGTTTCATTTTTGCAACGTTTATGCTCGCTTCTATGCTCGGTAGTTCCCTTGCTTCTCGTCTATTGTCTCGTTCATCTCCCAAAGTAGAGAGCTACATGCAGATCGTCTTCCTAGTCTCTGCAGCCTCACTATTGCTTCCAATTATAATGGCTGTAAGTGTCTTAAAAGAAGTTCTTCTTTGCTTCTTGTTATATACTGTGACTCATTGTTTGCAATTGTATGTGTGTGACTCAGTCATTGGTAGCACCTTCCAAGGTAAAAGGTGGAGGAATTTCTTTCTCTGGTTGCTTTCAGCTTCTTGGGTTCTGTGTCTTTGAGGCGTGTGTAGGACTGTTTTGGCCATCCATAATGAAAATGAGATCTCAATACATCCCTGAGGAAGCCAGAAGCACAATTATGAACTTTTTCCGGATTCCTCTGAACATCTTTGTCTGTGTTGTCTTGTACAATGTAAGTCTCCTTCCTCTAGACTTCCTTTTCTGTGTTACATAGTAGCTGTGTCTTGGTACTGACTAGTTTTTATGTGCTCTGAAGGTGAATGCCTTCCCTATGACTGTCATGTTTGGAATGTGCTCCGTATTCCTCTTTATTGCAAGTCTCCTGCAAAGAAGGCTCATGATGATTGATGACAAGCCAAGTATGTTGTCTCTATGTTGATTGAGTTACCTACTTGCTCTTGCAATCTTTCCACTTACAGTCAGTTAAACTCTCTATGATTTTGCAGAGACAAATGATTGGACACCCCTTAATGAAAGAAACACAGAAGATGATCCTCTCAACATTTGATGAAATAATCTATATAGCAAGCACATTCTGGATTCAGTAATGGAGACAGAGAGAAGAAGAAGACTTTTAAGGTTACATAAGGTAATATAGCATGCAACAATGCGAACAGAAAGATCATACCAGTAAAAGATTTGATGTAGTAATTCCATTATTTTGTTTTCTTGGCTATTATTTATTATCGATGTTAGATTGAAAGACGAGTTTATTTTTGAATGCAATCAATGTGTTAGTTCTTTCTTCCTACACAAAGGCATTTTTCTATCTTTTTTATTTTGGACAACCTACCATTTTGTTTAAGCTCCGTTTCTTTGAGACTTGCTGTTAACATTTAAAAAATCTGAAACAGAACTCATCAGCTAAACACCAGCTTGAATTAAGAAAGAATAGTATCATAGATGTTTTCCAATGATTAACATCATTTTTCCTCAAAATGATGTATATTCAAAAGTTTGTGTTTTATTCCAATGGTTTTTTTCAAAAGATATTTTAAGTATATTTTAATATTAATACTTACTATTACTTTTATTAATGCTTAAGTATTTTTAAAGAAATTCCAATAATGCTTGTTATCATAACAACTTAAAAATCTTAACCTGCTTTTTTATTTCAACTATATCTTTATTATATATAGATTTAGTTTCTAAAAGAATTTAATTTTATTTATATTAACTTATAATTGTAATATGAAAATATTAATAATTTGTTAAGACGTAAACATAAATATTGAATTTTTTAGAAACAAAAAAAATCAGATAAAAGTTAAATGGTCAACTTACAAAAAAAATTTATAACACCAAAAAAGTTGGTGAATAATGATTTCTCAAATTTAAGAAATTACTATTCATAACTTCATTTTTGAGGTGTAATATTAGAGAATGATTTCTCTCATTTTTATGTTTTTCCTTAAAAAGATACTAACAAAAATGACATGAAAAATAAATTTATGTGTCAACTTGTTATTGGAAAAATATAAGAGTTGATGTGGTATTAACTGAATGAACTTCAAAATAGTTGTTTTTATTTTGTGTAAAGATTAAGTATGGGTGGTTAGATACGTGTTCGAATTCGTATCAAAATTTTCAGGTTTTGGTTTTAATTTGTAGTAGTTCAAGATTCTATTCTAGTAAATTTGTAAATATGAATTGTGTTTGGAGATAACACATCAATGTTCGATCAATTTTATATCACATTACAAAACCAACAAAGTAGTTATATATTATTTAGATTCGAGTTGTTGTATCGTTTTGGATTATACTGAAAATAAAATACATAATTAAAAATGTAAATATAGAAAATTTAATACTTAAATTGAAAAAAATATCCAATGCATATAAAATTAGAAAAATAGCAACACTAAAGTTTATAACACGTAAAATATTTTAATAATGACGATAATTTAAAACAAAAAAAAATTGTAACCGGATTAAATCGAACCAAATCCAAACTGGAAGTATTATTACAATAAAAGAACCCATTGGATTATTTGCTGGATCCAAAACCGATCGGATACCTTTATTTTGGATCGGGTTTCTGATGCGAGGCCAAGTAAGTATCCGATAGTATAGAAAGATCTGAATCTCAAAGGAAGGAAGGAAGCAGTAGTGTTATCATCACTTGTCCATCGAAAGAAATATCTTCGCTCGGCATCGTGATTTCTCTGGATCCAACGAGACAATGGAGGTGTTCTACTACGTGGTGTTCGGAGTCCTAGGCATCATAGTCGCATCCTTGGAGCTAAGCAAGAACAACAAGGATCGGATCAACACTTCTTCAGCTTTCAATTCTTTCAAGAACAACTATCTCGTCGTGTACTCGCTCATGATGGGTACGATCCCTCCTCAATTTTTTTTTGTTCTCTACGAAATGTTTATTTTCTATCCGATCTGGTTAAAGTAATGTGTTTTGGTGGGTTAGATTCAGATCCGTGAAGATTGTATTATCACATTGAAACATTATGGTTTTTGAATTGCTTCACTTGTTAGAGAAGATTATTAAGATCTGTTAACAATAGTGTTACTCTCTACTGCTATGAGTTAAAGAGATTGGTTGCTAAAACTAAAGTTTCTATGAACTTCATAGAAAGTTTTGGTATTTGTTTAAACTCAATGATCCAACCAGATTTTGATGACTGTTTGTTTGTTTGTGAATGGCAGCGGGTGACTGGTTGCAGGGGCCATATGTGTACTATCTTTACAGTACTTATGGATTCACCAAAGGGGACATTGGTCAGCTTTTCATTGCTGGTTTTGGTTCCTCTATGCTCTTTGGTACTATCGTTGGATCTCTTGCCGACAAACAGTGAGTTTTCTTTCTCTCTCTTTGATACTTTTTTAATTAAATCTCAGCAATTCTCTCTTAGTAATTGCATAACGATGTGCTCTGTATCAGGGGTCGTAAGAGAGCGTGTGTTACGTACTGTATTACCTACATATTGAGCTGCATCACCAAGCACTCTCCTCAATACAAGGTTTTGATGGTTGGCCGTGTGTTGGGAGGCATTGCTACTTCCCTTCTCTTTTCATCTTTTGAATCTTGGCTAGTCGCTGAGCACAACAAGGTAAAGTTAGCAAAGGTTTATGTTGAGTTTAAGCCATTTTACGAATAAATATCATTCAAACTTTGTAGTTTAAGGTTGTCTTGTGTTTTTTCTCTTGTGATGTATTCAGAGGGGCTTTGAGCAGCAATGGCTGTCTATAACTTTCTCAAAGGCTGTGTTTTTTGGAAATGGTCTTGTTGCAATCATCGCTGGATTGTTTGGGAACTTGCTAGTGCATTCTTTCTCTCTTGGACCTGTTGCGCCATTTGACGCCGCTGCTTGCTTTCTTGCCATTGGAATGGCTGTCATTTTATCTTCCTGGTCAGAAAACTATGGAGATCCTTCTGATAACAAGGACTTGATTACTCAGTTTAGAGGCGCTGCAGTCGCCATTGCATCTGGTAAGTTCAAATTCCTTTTGCTTCTCTCTATCTATTGCCGTTGCCTCTTGAGTCTCGAAGAATGTTTTGTATCTTTGATCAGATGAAAAGATTGCACTGTTGGGTGCCATCCAGTCGCTCTTTGAAGGATCTATGTATACTTTTGTGTTCCTGTGGACTCCTGCTCTAAGCCCCAACGATGAGGAGATTCCCCATGGTTTCATTTTTGCAACGTTTATGCTCGCTTCTATGCTCGGCAGTTCCCTTGCTTCTCGTCTGTTGGCTCGCTCATCTCCCAAAGTAGAGAGCTACATGCAGATCGTCTTCCTAGTTTCTGCAGCCTCACTATTGCTTCCAATTATAATGGCTGTAAGTGTCTTAAAAGAAGTTCTTCTTTGCTTCTTGTTATATACTTTGACTCACTGTTTGCAATTGTATGTGTGTGACTCAGTCGTTGGTAGCACCTTCCAAAGTAAAAGGTGGAGGAATCTCTTTCTCGGGTTGCTTTCAGCTTCTTGGGTTCTGTGTCTTTGAGGCGTGTGTAGGACTGTTTTGGCCATCCATAATGAAGATGAGATCTCAATACATCCCTGAGGAAGCCAGAAGCACAATCATGAACTTTTTCCGGATTCCTCTGAACATCTTCGTCTGTGTTGTCTTGTACAATGTAAGTCTCCTCTAGACTTCCTTTTCTGCGTTACATAGTAGCTGTGTCTTGGTACTGACTAGTTTTTATGTGCTCTGAAGGTGAATGAGTTCCCTATGACTGTCATGTTTGGAATGTGCTCCGTCTTCCTCTTTATTGCAAGTCTCCTGCAAAGAAGGCTCATGATGATTGCCGACAAGCCAAGTATGTTGTCTCTATGTTCATTTGGTTCCGAGCTATTTACTTGCTGTATCAAGCTTTCCACTTATAACCAGTTAAACTCTTTATGATTTTTGCAGAGGCAAATGATTGGACACCTCTTAATGAAAGAAACGCAGAAGCAGATCCTCTCAACGTTTGATGAATAAAACTATACACTATGCTTATGCACATTCTGGATTCAATAATGGAGAGAGATAGAAGACACGAAAAAGACAAGTTTGATAATATAGCAGTGAAGTTTTGATTATTTAATTTTCTTGGCTATTATTTGTTGTGGATGTTAGACTGAAAGACAAGTTTCTTTTTGTATGCAATCAGTGTGTTACTTCTTTCTTTCTATATAAGACATTGCTTCCACCATTTTGTTTAAGCTCTGCTCTAGTTATATGCTTTCGACCAAACAGATCCTCGGACAGTCCTCGCTATAAGAAGATACAAACTGAATCACTAGCATTTGTGTTTGGTCGTAGAACCGAACAGTACCTAATGTAAAGCTATGACAAAGTTCTTAAAGAGTAAATACATTTCTGAAAAAAAATGATAATAATCTGTTTGCTTGCTTCTTGTTTATATATACTGTTTCTCTGATGAGCTAGAAGACGGGACAACCTTTCACCACAACGCCTTTTGCAGTTGGACATGAAGCTAAAGGACATGTATCACGGTCACCGGAGTTTCCCCACCACTGCACTTCAATGCCCTTTCGTCCGAGTGCTAGAAACAGAAGTATGGTCATAAAAGCCGAGCCAGCATCTAAGCCACCTGACAACACATAGTTATACTTCTTCCACCACTCTCTCCTATACTTGAAAACGAAATGGCCAAAGACGAATGCTACAATGAGCCAGCTGGTGAAGTTAACTGCTGTTGCTGGTGGCATCATTGCGGTGGCTCCCACAAGGACGGGGATATGAATCTTGGAGATCCATGTCTGAGTTGGGAATGCTTTAGCGGCTAGCCAGACCAAGAGTGGAGCTATGGCACCTACGAGGAAGAACCAGTTGACACTTGAGTATTCTCCAAGGTCTCCAAACACCCTTCGTGGTCCCACTAGTCCCCAAATCACTGAGGCGTCAAAGAAGACTCGGTCCATGGGACAAGTCCATTGGCTGTCTGAAGGAAGCAAGTTTGTGTCACAAAGATGAGGAATCTCTTCCATTAACCACCAAGCTGTTCCTGTGTAAACCATAACCGCCACAAGCGTCCCTACCACCTGAATTTATTCCAGTTTGATTAGATATGTCTTTTTTTAACGAGCTTCCAACTTAAAAAAACCAATTGATAACGTACCTGAGCCATGAACATGGATCTAGGCGGGATCTTCATGTAGTGACCGAGCTTGAAGTCAGAAATGAAAGTTAAAGCTTGAGTCATACTAATGTATCCATAGACCTTGAAACACATGTTGGCAACAGGACGTTCCGGGTAGATATACCCAATAACATACTCGGTTATGATGTTCAAACCAGGTGCCTGGTTAGTAGTAGCGGCTATGACACCAATCAAAGGAGTGAAAGAGATGGCAATGGCACAAGCAAGCAACACTCCCCACCAAGGAAGCTGCACGGTGGCGTTGTAGTGCACAGAGATGAACATGATGAGCGCAATATTCAGTAAGAGGATCACCAGAAACCACCACAAAGGAACTTCTCTGTAGTTTTTCTTCATGATTCTCGTATGTATATCCATTTTCTTATCCTTCTGAAACGCCCCTCTTGTCTGTTTCCACAAGTCACTGTTTAACACATAGAGATTAGTCTTGAGTTTGATCTGATTAGTAGAAAAGAAAAAACATACTCCTTCCTTTTAACAAAAAAAAATGCATTTTACACAAAATTAATTAAGAAAATGATAGAATTATATTTTTGTTTTCATTTAGTTACACTTGTTTAATCAAATAGTATTTGAGATAAATAAAATTATTCATAAGATCAATATATTTTGTAACTAATATTAAGTTTAAAATAAATATAAATTGTATTAGAATTTTAAGAAAGTGTAACCAGAAATAAAATGCGAAAATGACGTTATCTATGAAACAGAGATAGTCGAGTACCTTCCATTGAATACCAAGACATGGACAATAGTGGCAGACAATGTAGCAAAGCCGAGTCCATAAGTAACAGCAAAGAAGGTGCTCATGTTGATAGAACCGGTCTTAGAGTAAACCGCACGGTCTAGATGGAACTTGTCATCAATAATGCTCAAAACATCATAGCGTGAGCCATTAGCCATGAAGAGCTGGCTAGAGAAGATAGGAAACGTCTTGGCTTCATATATGTTAAGCCAATAACAAATAGGCGTGACGATGTACATAACCAGCACGAAACCAATAGCTACATTGACTGAAGCAAACAAGGGACTAGCTAAGGGGCTCCCAAGATAAGCACTAATGGTGACCCAATCAAAACCAATGGATCCAACACCTAGACCGTGTTCACCTGAACCGAGTTGGTTTACTAGAATTGATTTGGGATTGAACCAGCAAACCCATGAGATTGATGTTAACATGGTGAAGAGATAACCGGGGAGGATGTAGTAGGCAAAGCTTGCTACTAGGACGATCAAGAAGAACTGCGTTCGACTCATGTGTCCTTTAGATTTCTTCTCCTTCTCGTGTAATGCTCCGAAGAGAGAGACTTGGACGAGGTTGCTTGGCCACCACATCTCTCCTGGCTCGACAAGGTGTTTCCTGAAGAGACCCGCCCATCCAAATCCAAGAATCTACAACAACACATAAACAAACAACTTCAAGAAACTGCAAATTCAAGAATTCAAGAATTCAAGAAACAGAGGATGTGGTTAAGACGTGGAGACCTGAGTGGTGATCATGACGAGAAACGCAGGGAGGAAAGGAAGAGAGCGTTTGTAGTAAAGCTTGATAGCACTGAGAATATGAGTGGCGTAGACGGAGCCGGCGCCGGAGTTCGCAAAGATTGTTATCAGAACATGTTCCTTGACGTTGAAGGCACCTGGATTTAACGTGAACTGGAACCTCGTACCGTCCAAGAACCTCCTCGTCGGAAGCACCCTCGCCATGAGATGACCGAGCGGCACGACGGCGATCTGAGCCGAGATTCCGGTGATGCTCAACGGCATGGTTCTGTACCAGAAAAACTGGTTGATGAAAGAGAGGACAATGCACGCGCCGATACCAAGAACCCACATCCGAAACGTGAGAACCGGTAAGCTCGGGTCGTCGGTTTTGGGTACAGTGAGCTCAACCTCCGGTACAACGCACCGGTCATCGTCCATTATAACCGCCGGGAACTCTTCTGCTATCTCTCCCATATCGTTTTATTCTTATTAGTTCTAATGTGTTCCGATCTTTGAGGGATGAGTGGTAAACTCTTTATAGGTAGGTGTAAGTAAACTCAAAATGACTTCACTTCAATAATTGTATTGAAGTATCTATCCACTAACCTCGCCTGTGTATCCCATTAAGGAAGTCTGTCTTTTCCACTGAAAACTCTTTTGTTTTTTGCTTTGTCACTCGCATGTCATTATTGGGATAATAATAATAATATAAATGGATCGACAGATAAAGAAATTATAAAAAATATGAATTTTGCAGAAGAAAGAGAATACACCAGAGGAAAACGACAAGTGATGGGTCAAGAGCATCGGCTTGTGTGGAGGGAGAAGAACAGCTTAGCTAAGAATTTATTTTAAAATATATTTTTTTAATTTTTAATGTATAACATAAATTGTAAATTAAAAAAAATTAATTGTGTTATTAAATTTGACTAGTTAAAAAGTATGGGTAATAGTTAATTACCAAAATAACCAAATCGCATTGGTCTAGTAGTAAAAGTGTCCTACCTAAAATTTCTTTCTAGTGTCAAAAAAATTTGGATTTTTATAAATTTCATGAGATAAGTTTTTATATCTAGAAAATCTTTGAAATTTATTATCATAAAGGAAAAAATAATCAAAAAATAATATATTTATAATTACGATTTAGGATGGTTTTTAATATCTGTTAAAAAATTACATAACATTAAAAGAAATGGAAAGAATATTGTATAGTTTTTTAATTTATAAAATTAGAAAAGGGTTGCCAAGAAAAATAGAGGTGCAGATATTTATTTTTTGAGAGGTAGATATTATCAAATAACACTTTTTAAGTTTTTTTCACGAAATAACACTCAAAAAATAAAATGATCAAAAAAGTATTTTTTTTTGTTTTGAAAATTTTAATATTTATGTTTTATTTTTAAATATTTGAACATATTCTTAAAACTTCATTCCTTAACTCTAAACTTTAAATTTTTAATTAATTAATACAAGGATTATAAAAGCATATTTACCTTTCAATAAAACTTTTTTGGTCATTTTTTTCTTTGTAATGCTATTTTTGTGATAAAAACTTGTTTCGGTGCTATTTTGATTTTTTTTTCTCTATTATTTATGTTTATGTCATGAGAGGTATAAATCTTTAATGAAGTAACATGAATACTTTGGTGTTCGGTGCCACTGCCATCCCAGCTGTACGTACCACAAGTTTGCTGTGGTCACTAGGCCACCACGCACGGGCGCACTAACCCTTGTAATGTTTGAAATTGAAAATATCAATGTTTACGACTGATCTAACAACTATATCTAAAGTACCACTACCAACTACAGTATTAAAACCCCAGTTCGGGTTATGATATTTTCCGAAATGTATAAATATAATGTTTTCGACAAAAATATCGATTTATCCACACCAACCATATAACTCTACTACTATAATACTATTATTTTTATACATTGCTAACTATTGGAATATGTTAAACACACAAAAAAAATTCACAAATAGATGAGAAGTTTAGGCTTGAATTTCGTCATAGTCATATTTGGTTGTCCGGTAACATGTAATCTTAGTTGTTTTTGATACTAATCGAAAAAATTCCAAATTTGGATCAAACTGTATATTGGTCATTTGGAATAAAATCTATTTGTAACAACAAAAGCATTCTTTTCTGAACTGATCGGATTAACCAATGGAGCGTATATAAAACAAATTTGATACAAAAAGGTTGAGGGCTTTGGGGTTATAAAAGTTTGGGACAATTAATGATTTAGATGTGATAGTAATTCACTGCTCCATTGAATACTTTATCAATGACAGTTCACCTAAGAGTCATACTATCAAGCTATAGGCTTACGGTCAGCTTTAGTTAATGATCACATAAAACTTATAAATACGTCACTAGTTGCGATATGAAATTCAAATGAATGCTTTCAGATCAATCAGAGAATGCGTCGTTTTCTGGATTTTCAACTAAACACATTAATGTTCTCGGGAAAAAGAAAACAAATAAAAACAGCAAATCGTGGGAAATGTTCATATAATTCAAACTGCAGGTAGATGATGCAACAATTTGATAATTGAGCTTCGCAGGTCCACTCTTACCCTACTACCTGATATACTCATCCCATCTATATCGAAACTTTCAAATTTGATATATATATAGATAAATAGAAATATAAATATGCATTTTATAATGTTTGTTCTTTTAGAGATAAATAAAAATTATGTCTGTTTTACATTCACACGTAAAACAGACATAATTTTTTTCCAAAAAAAGAAAACAGACATAATTTTGTTTTATATATCTTTCCAAATTATTTATATCAACACAAACTTAGGTTCTAACTGGTGACCATTAAATTAAGAATATGAATGAGTAGGAAATGAATGAATAGTAATAAAATCAAAGTAATTAAAAGGAATATTTATTACTTTCGTTTCATATCAATTTTGATAAAGAATACTTTTGTTCTATGGTTCCTTAAAATTTAAGGAATGACAAAGAATCAGATGGAACAAAAATTTCCTATAAATGATATAATTTTTAAGGAATGAGTGGGAATGGATCATTCCCCCTGATTTCCTACGTCACTAGTTAGAGCCTTAGATTATTTGTCCTCGATTGATCACAGTTTTTTTACTACAGCTAATATTCTAACTTGTATAAAATATAGTTTTTGGTTTGCGTTTTTGTCTTTTACATTAAAATAGTTATATTTATGTAACAAGACAAATCTATCAAAATGACATTTTATTATAAATTAAAGTTTAATCGTCTAGCATGAAAATCTATATACCCCGAGCGTGTCTAAAGTTTCCAGGGCTCTAAGATGATACATAAGAAATAATGCAGGAAGTATAAACGGCTTTTAAGAACTGATGTTACCTTTGGTTTGACAACGTTCCAAAGACGTTACTTCGAAAAGTACGTCGACGATTTGATAAGAACTGTCCGGTAATGATATATCTAGGGACAAAGAAAGAAAAGCACATGTGAATCTTAAGACTTTGAAGGAATATTAAAACAAAACCGATAAATAAGTTGTCATATAGATTCAAAAGATACTTGTTTGTATTAGTGGAGTGGAAATAATGCCGATTGCGACTTGGGACGTCACTGCATATACCTAACCCAACGACCAAAATAATGACTATACACCATCAACTAAGCAAATACTTATCCCAGCTAAATTTCTTAATAAATCAACCCAACAAATTTAACATTTTATTGACCAACATTATAACTTAAAACCTTACGACCAAACTACGGACATATGCATAGTTCACTTCTCACAAACAAGTTTAAGAAAATAACATATAAAATTTAAGATAGATAAAATAGAAGGCAACATTACATAATATGGATATGTTTCATGTGATGTGTGTGGATCAGAAAGAAGTGAATGTGCTTTTTTAGAAAAAGATCAATATGAAAACGGACTACTCTATGATTTATCCTATATAACGTGCCCACTATTTAGCTGGAAATCACTTGGAGACGACTTTAAGGTACGCCTAAAAATCTAAAGCTAGACACCAGACAAAAGACTTTCTATTTTGTTTAGGATATCTATTCTATTAATTCTTCAACATGTCCAATTGATATTAGTTGGGTCCAACTTTTTATTTCTTTATTCAAAGATATTTATTATTATATAACCATATTGTTATATAACTGTATTTTCTTTTATTTTGATTCCAAAATTATCGGAATCTATTTCTCCCTAATATAAGAGTTTGAATATTTATTATTATATAACCATATTGTTATATAACTGTATTTTCTTTTATTTTGATTCCAAAATTATCGGAATCTATTTCTCCCCAATATAAGAGACAGTTATATTTTATTAATAATTATTACTTAATAGTATATATATAACCGAAGCATATCAATTGTTTTCTACTATAGTATGAATATGCTATTAATAACTAACATTAATATGATATGCAGGTGATTAAAATCACAATAAGGATTTACCTTCATTATTGCTACCATATCTACACCGTGTGCTTACATATTCATTAGGAAACTTTTTTTATATTACAATGATAATAAACAAAAAGACACAAATATAAAAAATTATATTTTAAAATAAATTAAAACATAAAATATAAAAGTATTTAAAATAAAAAATAGGTTTTCAAAACTAAAAAATACGCATTTTGATTATAAAAGGGCGGGTATTAAAATAGAATAACCTATTTTATAATTATAATTTTTTATAGATATAGGTGTGGTTCAATTATTTTAATAAAATAGATTAAAACCTCTTATTAACCATTTAGGAGAAATATTATACCAAGAAAATCACAAATATGACTTAAGAACAAAAATATAAAAATTAAATTTCTAAGAAGATATAAAACAAAAAATATATCCGCCCTTTTAAGGCGGATCAAAAAAATATAATCTCCCGATAACCGCAAAATTAAGCGGAGCAAATACAAAATTATTTTTTGCGGATTATGCGGATCAGACTTTTTGACCAAAAGAAATTGAAATCCACAGGTTGACGGGTCAGCGAACCAGGTTTAACCCGCAACCCAGTCCTAACCGAACGTATACCAGATCAATTTTAAATTGCAGTTATTCAATAAAATTTATTTTGATTAATACTTATTCACAAATATAACAAACACACACACAAATATGATAATTAAAATTAAAACAAAAAATATATCCGCCCTTTTAAGGGCGGGTCAGAATCTAGTTTTTCTTTTTAAAATACTACCTTCGTTGTTCTTTATTAAATTGAATACTTCGAAGTATCTTACACGAAATATCCGTCTCTAACGTTAATTCTTCAACTGTATACTGTATAGAAAAAGATGTCATTATTTTAAACGAAACAAAAAGGATAAGAGGTGTAGCAAATGCACATGTGAACTATTCAGCACTAAATGCATGATCATGTAAGTATATTTATAATGTATAGTATATAATATGGCCAAGATTTCAAGCTGCCTGAGATTAATGCTGCACCGATGGGTGTGCAAGTTAAACATAGACACAGTCGTCCACCGCTAAACAAGGATCTCACAGATGAGCATTTCACTAAAGGACATCCATTATATTCCATTTAAAAATAAATAACTAAAAACGTTTTGTTTTGTTTAGGTATGACAAGAGATGCAGTTTCTGTCTATTAGAGATATTTCAGGGTGTGTTGGGAAAAAAAGGACATACTAAGAATCAATAATTAACAAAAAAATCTAAGACTAGTTACCATTCTACGAAGCTAATATCTTTGAAAGCTTGGACACAGAGATGATCACATCTCTGAAGGTGATCTCCGGTAGCTTCTCTGGCAAATCATCGCCGCAAAACAACTTATTTTCCCTATATGTCCATAGAGGAAGCAACAGTCAAAATTTCTGATAAATAAAAATTAACATTCAAAATGGGCCTTCCACTTATACACCCTAAAGGCCCACCATCCAGAAAGCATAAGCATTTGGGCATTGCAATAATGCAAGTGGTTAACGACAGAGACGAGTCAACGTACAGTATAAGAGCCAATAATTGATTACCTTAGTCTCCTGGAGACTAACTCCATATGCCCCTCTTACTTTTTAAAAATTCTATTATCTCCTCTCGTTAAAATATTATTTAGTATTTATTTTTTTAAAATAGAAAATGTGGGTCCAAGGTGCACAAAGACTCCGACACCCTTAACAAATTACAATATTCACAAACCCAACTTCTAATTTATCCACCCACCCAAAACAAATCGGATCGAAACCGATTATCTCCCCCAAACCCCGTCTCTCTTCTCTCTTTTGTAAAGTACAGAAAAAATGGAAGAGGGAAACGCAGAGTACCGCTGCTTGGAGAGCTTGAGATGGCCGGCCTTGATCGACGAGCCTCCGAGATGCGGAGAGGAAATCATCCCTGGCGGTGGTAGGCTTTTCGAGAACGAAAGTCTTATTGGAGTCGATGTCCATCATCTCCGTCTCGGAATCAGCTTTCCTGGCGTAATGCATATGTGAGAAAATCAGGGGAGAATCCAAGAGAGGAGTGATGATGAAGAAGATGATGTTCTTTCGCCCTTTCAACCTCCCGATGGAATTGAATCGAAGAATTTCTCAATGGAATTGTTGATTGAACTATTTAGAAAGATGAGGAGAAGACTATAGCCGTAATCTTGTGTGGAGAGCGGCGAACACCTAATCCTAAACCTTTAGGGACGCACACACTCCACTCCGCGGCTGCTTCAATTCCTTGATCCTCCTTTAATTCCCTCGGCATCGGTCTCGATCTTCTAAGGTTCAAATCTTCTTTCTTTTTCTTTTGCTTATCTATTTCAAAAATCAGAAAAGCAAATTAGCAAATTTAAAGTTTTGTAATTGAGATCAAAATAGGGGGTTTTCTTTATAGATTCATGTTCTTGGTAAACGAGATCGTGGCGTTGTATTTGGATATAAGAACGAAGATGAGATGATGCGTGTGTGGGATTGTGCTCTGAACATGTCTTGATTCGATTCGATTCTGTTTTGTAACCATACTAAAACCGTTAACTTGGCGTACATATTTGTTCTTTGACCTGTTGGCTAATGTCTCTTCATCATATGCTTTGGTTGGCCGAGAGTCAATTAAGAAGTCATTGAGGCTCATGATCTTGTATTCTCTGGATTGTAATCTTCCTGCATGTTCCACTCCAAACATGGAGAACCTTCGAAGTTGTTTGCAGACTTCTCAACCTTCCTTGATGCTTTGAGTTTGTTTAAGATGTCGTCACTATGCTCGTCCTCTTTCAAAGACGTGAAGAGAGAATGCAGAAAATGCAATGTGGTCTGCAGGGAATCAACTTGGAGACAGCTCACAATAGAGAGGTAGAAGTAGGAGAAAGCAACCAAGGTTGAGTTGGGAACACCTGAAGCGTTGGTTCCTTGTTCTTCAAGACGTGAAGAGAGACTAGACAAAAAAAGTTTTTTCTTGTTTTGTTTGATGTTTCTGTGTGTCTCATCAAGTCATCATCTTCTTCTTCCTTGGTCTCAAAGAGAGGATTCTATTAGATTTTGAATCTCTGGTTCTGTACATTTCATAGTTTAGTGATGAAATATGGAGCTTGCAAGTTCACAGTGATGGTAAGGTATACTATCCTCAAAACACTTTTACTTGATCAAGATATTCCGTAATTAGCAATCATGTCCTCGCTTTATAAAAAAAAATTATTTCCTCTCTGATACTCGATAACTTCAAATTTACAGGACTACATGAAGCCCATTAACCCTTACTTCTCGCTTGGCAAAAGAATATTAAGAGGGAAAATTGAATAGTTACCCTTACTCATATTAATTTTTTTTAAAACGTTTTATGTTTTATAAAGTTCGTTTTGTTTTGTTCATATTAAAATAATAATATAAAAATTATGTCAAAACGTGCAGCCATAACAAGAATATTTAATTAAATTTATTTTTGAAATTAACTAAGGAAAACAATTTATAAGAATATTTAATTAAATACTAAGTCTAAAAAATACTTGCACACACCCAAGTTTATATGAATATTAATTAAATACTAAATCTAAAAAATACTTGTCAAAATATAATAAAAATATATTCATATAAAATACACATGTCAAACGTGAATGCATAGCACACTGATTGTGGTATGTCTTTGGAAAACATGTGTGGATAACTCAAAATTACAGGGGAAATTCTACTCAAATTTTGGAAAAATACTTCAAAACATGCATGGAATTAATTACACTTAGTAATTCTTGGTAATCTTCAAGGACTTAGTAATACTATCTTACACATAGTAATTTTTTGGCAATTTTTACGTTTATCTAGTAAAACCATGATAATACGAGCTTTTTTGTAGTAAACCCGAATATTTTACACTATTATTACCGTAAAATAAGACAATTTCAGCCAAATATTTCTCAGAATACGTATTTTAAAAAAAAAATCTTACTATGGTCTAACCATTCACACATCAACATTGTAAGTTAAGGGAGTTTTTTGGGAAATTGAATTGGTTTTTCATAAACTGTTGAAATAATCATCAAAAATAATGTTAAGATACATATGTAGTAGGAAAATAATCTACAAATTGATAATAATCATGAAATATATTTTGATTCTACGTACTAAACGTAAACACTCGTAATATATATGAAGTCTAAATAACACATAGTAAAACTGAGTAAACATAGTAATCCAAGTAATACAAAGTAAAACCAGTAATCCAGATAATATATAGTAAAACAAGTAATCCTAGTAATCCAAATAACATATAGTTTGAATAGCACAATGAAACAAATTTCAACAATCAAACACATGAACCTAAACCACTTCCACATTCAAAATACGCTGCAATACCTTTTCCTTTTGCTCTGCCTGTTTATGTGGCTCTTCATATTCCACTCCTTCTGCCTCTTTTTCTTCTTCCACGAGATTCTCCGGCTGATGGATTTTGCATAACCCATGATATAATTCATATTAATGAAATTACACCCAAGAAATCATTAAAACGAGCTCAAAACGTATATAAACTAAAACCCATAAACACAGTTTACAAAATTCTAATAATGCCCATACAATTATCCTTGCACTAATTAATCAAATTTTTAATCCGATTTTGTTGGATTTTGCATTACCCATGATATATAATTCATATTAATGAAATTACACTAATTTTCACTCATTCTTATATTCATAAACATTTATCTTTCCGCAAATATGCTCAACCAAAACAGAGTAGGTGACCTCTTCCACTGATTTCTTCAACACAATCTTCTTCTCATCTCCCCATATCCATTTTATTTCAGTCTCATCCTTCATATAATATCCTCCTCCTAATCAAAACAAATGATTGTGCAAGACGGATTTTACATTACTCATCTTATATCTAGTTTTTACATTACAATCTAATTTTTACATTATCCGTGATATATTATTTGTTTTATTGATATTTTATAAAAAAAATTTATCAAAAAGGGTCATAAAATCGACACGAAACACAAAAATACAGTGATGAAAATCATTTTATTATCTCGAAATTAACATCAAATCTTATTTTAAACATTATTCATGATAGAAGCTTTATTTTAATGAAATTTATAATAAAATATCTTACGTTATTTGATTGTTTATAAATATTGTTAATATATAATTATAATAGTTTTATCATTGTATCAAATATCTAGTTATCTTATTAATATATCATGTTTTAATAATATTGTGTTGTCTTAATAAAATAGAAGTTATGTCAGTAGTATCAGTAAATTTAGAAAATATTTTCTGTAACAAAATAAACAAAATACTATATGTTAAATATGATAAAATATATTAAAATTTATATGAAACTATATATATATTATTTTATAAAATTTTAAAATTAATAATTAGTTCAGTAATAAATAATTGAATATTTAAACTAATTGATGATTGAAATACAACAAAGTCATTTATTCTACTATTTTATTGTTTATATATATATTTTAAGTAGAAAATTTAAGATGAATATATTTATAAATTGTTTGTATTTTTGTAGAAAAAATAGAAATAAAATTGTAAGAAAAAAATTATGATGAAGAAAAATGTATTATTGGAAGAAAAATTGGTTACATGAAAAAAAAACAAATAAAAAATAATAATAAAAAGGATCCATCGAAATGTGGAGAAGGAAGAAATAAAATGGAACCCACAGGTAAATAAATAAAAAAGAAAGAAGAGAAAAGAAGGAATAATAAACATAAATTAAAAAAGAAAAAGGATAGTATGGTATTTGCTATGATAGTGGGGTCTACAAAGGGGTAATAAGAAAAGGGAAGGGATAAGAAGAATTGTTTTTTTTCCAGAAGGGTATATGGAGTTAGTCTCCTAGTCTCCTCCCTCATCGAAGACTAATGGGAGAAGGCAAAACGCTTCCTACTTATTTCTGCAGAAACTGTGAAAATCCACTAGCTCTCGGTGAAGATCTCATCTCCAAAAAATTTGTGGTAATAACAAAATTGTGAAGATTTTTTTTTTTGGGTCTAAATTATGAAGATTGTTTATACCAAAGTTTTCACTTTTCATTTCTTATCCAACTTTTTTGATCAACTATCCAACTTTTTCTTTTTTTGAATATGTTAAAATGGACATAGGGAGCTTCAGGGCCAGCGTTTATGTTTTCGCATGCGATGAACGTGGTGATTGGACCGAAGATTGAGAGGAAACTAATAACCGGATCCTACGTGGTGGCAGATGTGATGTGTGGTAATTGTGGTGAGACGTTGGGTTGGAAGTATGTGGAGACCTTCCATCTTAGGCAGAGGTATAAAGAAGGCATGTTTGTGATCGAGAAGCTCAAGTTGACCAAAAAGCTTTAGTCAAGGAAAGTGATGATCATGTGTATATCCTTGTTTATGGATGTGAATATATTGGTTGTTAATATGCCTTTTCCCAAACTCTTAAAGAGGGAAGATCCGTGTAGGAAAGTGATGATCATGTGTATACTATATCCTTGTTTATGGATGTGAATATATTGGTTGTTAATATGCCTTTTCCAAAACTCTTGAAGAGGGAAGATCCGTGTAGGGTGAGAGAACCCTCTTACTCGCTTATTGGTTTATCCCAACTGAAAAATTAGTAATAGCTTACCCTCAACCGTAATGGTTATGAACTATAAACCTTTTTTGAAAAACAAAAAAGATAAAATCAGTAGTAATGTTACCGGCATATACCACTCTCAACTAGATTTTTTTCTTTAAATAGATAATGACTAGATAGAAGTATAATATAGGTCAAGTTATTAAATTTGGAAGAGTTTTTAACAGCATAGGTCACTTTTCAAGTTTTTATAACACTAAAGGTCACTTTGTGCTCCTCAGACAGTTTATACAGTGACAAACATGTCCTCAACTAATAACTATGTATGTTTAACTGTTTCCAATTTTTTCTCAGTTTCGTGAGAATAAGTAGTTTTAAAAAATCAAAAAACATTTTAATTCTTTTAATCACAGCCACACAAAGATATGGTTATCTCAGCTTTTTAACGTTTCTTTACCTTCCCTATCTCAACTCTGAAGTTTTAGTTGACGGCCACAATGACTTCAACAAGCAAAAAATCCTACTCTCATTCATCCTTCCATGCATACTTTGAGATTCGACGAACCCACAACAGTCCTGTTCGCAGATTTTTTTTTTGTTTGTTAAGTTTGTTCGCAGAATTTTAATCAGGTACTCAGCCATTGTTAGTATCACAAGTTTTTTTTTTCTCCCAATAAACTCCACCTTGTCCTCCCTATAAATCTCCGGTCGTCTTTTCCCCCTCACTTACCACTGTTCTCCGACAGTATATGTTTGATTACCACTTTAAACTATATTGAACCCACACTTTAAACTATATTGAACCCACACGTCCACCACTACTCTTCTTTTATTATCATCTCTCTCTCAGTCGTCATTGCCTCCACCACTTCGTGTATGTATTAAAACCAATATCCTTATTTTGCTCCGTCAATTTCTTCTCTACGGGTTTCACTGGAGTTATCTGTTAATATTTATTGATTCCCAAGTGATTTGAGTTTTTTTTTTCAGTTAATGCTCCAGTGAAAGATAAAAATGAAGATTTTGGAGAGTATTTGAATAGAAACCTGTTTTTAGGACATGTAAATAATAACTAAGTAAAAAACATGGGCAGTTCGTAGAAGAACCTCAGAAGTGTACACATGGATAGTTCGTTGAAGAATCGCATCAGTGTACACATGGATAGGAGTGTACACATATATGGATATGTCTAGACAGTGTAAATGTGAACATGTCAAGATAGTGTACAACCTGCATGTCAAGATATGGGTGATATATGGTCGTTTGATGCTCAACCAAAACACTTTCCATATTATATACATGTATCTCCCATTGTACATGTGTATAACCGCACTATTATGTACACATGCACTCTCTGTCAATCAATTGCATATTTAAATTACACTCAGCCAACACAAACTTACAACCAATGATAATCATATATATCTACCAATTGTTTAAACTACTTAACCAAAAAAGAATCACAAAATTAATATCATGTACATTAAACCTACTATCCATATGTACACCGATTTTTCTGTTTGTATATATAATTTCACAATATCCACATGTACACCTATATTCATGTATATAGGTGACTAGACAATAAGGAAGGAAGAATGATCCAAGTGTACAAGAACTATAGTAAAATTAAAGAATACATATAACAGGTTCCACCAACTTCATACACAAGTTGCTAATGCTATAATAACTCCAAGAAAATACTAATACATCAAATAAGAGTTTAACTTTTTATGTTATTGCTGAATTTCCCAGCATTGCTATTTCAAGTTGCCAACCCACCACGAGCTGAGGATCCAACATGTATTTAGTAATCGGAGTAAACTCTAGCTGATGAGCTGAGGCTGTGTCACCGTGTAATGCTTCTGTCACGTACTCCTTTTGTAGTTACTTTACTTCTTTTTTTTCTTCTTTGCGTCTCTGTCCTCTGTAATTTGGTGTTGAAGATGGAGAGATACAAGTGGGCTAATACAAGTGTAGATTTTGCTTCAAGAGCTTCGTCAATAGAATCGTTCTAGGTACTAAAATTAGATCACATAGGTTCAAGACAGACCATTTCGAGCGCGTAGCAAGCGTCTAGGGTTTGAGTTCAAAGAATTTGTGAGTGGTATCCAACCAGAGGCTGCGAGCCTCGATGCTTCAATCTTGTGCCAAAAGAGAGTGTGAAAATAAGAATTATGTGGTCGATGGCCGTAGTGCTTTCTCTGGCTCGACATCTCCTCCGTCGCCGATGTCTGTAATTAAATTTGATGTCTGCTTTCAATAAAAAAGAATAATGTCAAAGTAAAAATATGTGGATGTAAATAAAAGCTGTGGACCACTACTTTAAATCTATACTATTAAAACAGAAGGCCCTTTTTTGAGGTGCCCTTCTATTTCAATAGTAATTACTATTTTATGCCACTGAATTATTTTTAGACTAAGCTTTTGATTAAATATTTTTTTATTTTCCGCAAAACCTCTCAAAAATCTATAGTTAACAAAAAAAATCTCGCCTGCTGATTCTTTGGAGGCATTTCTGCGATTTTGTTATAACAAAAACAATATCTAAATATTTCAATTTGACCAATTAAATTGCTATTAAAGCGTAGATCAATGCAGGCAACAGCTCTACGGAAGTTTATGCAGGTTTAGTTTTGTTTGTTTCTTTGTTGTTAGAATATGATTTTGATTTTGTTTCTGTTTCAAACAGAGGAAAAGTATCCCTCGGAGGCGACTAGGGGTGAATTGTCTGAGAAGATCGTCAGTCACTGATGTGGTTTTTCAAGATCGTCAGTCACTGATGTGGTTTTTCCACAGGAGGTTAAAGGCAAGAACGATGTTCAGGCCAAGAAACCAGTCCAACTGGCTGCTCCTTCTGCTGCGTTGTCATCGGTTAACGAGTTACCGGTTGCTGATGATAGGTCTGGTTCACATTCTGCTCAGGATGCAGCCCTTATTTGGAGTCAAGGAGCTAGGAACTTTGAGAGTGGCAGTGGTAGCTCTCGAGCTGAATTGGATGAATACGAGAGGAGAGGATGGGGAAGGTGTGTCTAAACGGTTGTCTGTGTTCATACAAACGCAGTGTGCATATCTCAGTTATATTTGATGAGTTTTTGAGAGTAAAGCTTTTTTATTGACAACTGGTTTTGATTGATCTCATGATAGATTAGTTTTTTTTTTAGTTTCAATTAAGAGCTTTCAATGCTTATGGTGGGTTAGGTTAAAAGATGAAGCTTGATACAAAGTGGGTTCGAGACCTCTTTAGCTACGATTGGTTTTGGCTCTAGCAACGATATGCTTGATGGTTTTTTACTGTGCCCCCTTTGATCTTCCCCAGACCATATATGTAAGTTTTCTTTTTACATACCTTCACAACTCCCATGGCATAACTTTAGTTATATAAAGCTTTTAATATATATAAATAATCGTAATAACCATGGCAACTGATGTAGTTTTCAGCGTAACCTACAAAAGTTCATACACGGTCTCAAGCAACAAAGTTTTTTTTTCTCAAGCAGCAAAATTAGTTTTCTGAAAAGAAATTGATTAGTATCATCAAGTTAAATAAAATTCCACTTTCATTTTTCAGCATTACAAATATGTCTATTTTTGGTGAAAATATATTGACGTAATAAGTAAAATAATAGTTTTTTTTTAAAAACAACAGAATTATGTTTCTGGTTTGCAAATCTACAACAAAAGATTCTCATATTTGAACTAACTCTTAATTTTAGTATTGATTTGTTGGTTTTCTAACTGTTTGCAGAAAAATAAAAATTTCAAAAAGCAACAAAATTATCTTTTTATGTACCGCAAATCCATAACGAAATATCATATTTGAACTATCCCTTAATTTTCTTATTGATTTGTTGGCTCTATAGCTGTTTGCATAATTTTTATTCTATGCTATTCTAATCATATCCGAATATATTGTGTGGAAATTACTTTTAACAGTTAATATAATAGAAACACAATATATTAAAGTATCCATATCAAACTATAAAGTATCTTAAAATATTTTACTTTTTAATAAATTAGAAATAGTTAATGTTCGTCTATATATTTTATGTAAAGATTATCAACGTATATATATGATGTGTATTCAATAATTATTACCGTAGATAAAAGTTTTAAATTTGGTACCCAATGTTTTCAAACGAGATTGGTATCATACTTGGTATACTAATATCTTTTATAATTTCTTATAGAATTTTCAAACGATTTTGGTATCTTTACTTTACATGGTATCTTATAGATTTTGACCCATCCTTTTTTTTGAACGTCTGAATCGATTATTATCGATTAATTATGATATTATAATTAATTGATAATAATCGACTAATTAAAGATTTTGACCCGTCCTTTAAAAGGTAGTAATAATTTTTGTTTAAATTACTATTTTGAAGAATTTAATTTTTATATATAAAGTTTTTTGTAAACATATTATTTTAATATTAATTTAATTTAATATAATTTTGATAATTATGATAAATCTTTTTGATGGGCACTGAAATTACATATTTAAATTATTGGTTTGTTTTGACTAAAATGAAAAATAACAAATTAAAATTATAATCCGACCTCAACTTCAAACCATATATTTTAGGGACAATTTGAAAATTACCCTATTTGTGATTTGAAATTCGAAAAATACATTTCTCTATTTCTTTTTTGAAAATTACACTTTATTACATGTGATAAGACACTTTTATCCTGGTTTTGTTTAGTAATTAATTTTTAATAACTACGTAATTAAGAAAGAATATAACTAAAACCAAACTTTAAAAGTATTATTATCTGTGTGTTCGTGGTAAATAAACGTTTTGACATGAAAATAGGTATATGTTGTTGATTCTTAGTATCTTTAATAAAACAATGAATGGATTGAATCATACCACATTTTAAAAACAGTCAAAAAGTGCGTTAGAAATTATTCGCAAGTCTGCGCAAGCTTATGTGCTCCTGATTCACAAAGTTCATAAAATATCATTTCTTCCTTAGATGGTTGTGTGTTAGTCAAAAAAAAATACCATAAGGAATAAATTGTAGTAAAAATAGAACATATACACCAACCCACCATTTATTTCGTATATTTTATCTGGGTTTGTTTCATGTGTGTCCAATCTTACCAAAAAGATACATCGGAACAAAAAGTCTTTAAATCAGTACAAGTGAAATAACTCTTACGCAGTGAGAAATATTTAATCTGGGTTCGTTTCATTGTGTCCAATTTACTTCTCAATTAAAGATACATCGGAACAAAAGGTCTTTCAATTAATCAAAACATGTTTTATCTGGGTTTTGTTTTTCTTTAACTTTAAGAACAAAAATACGGAGAATTGGCTTGAAAAAAACTGAAGGACGTTTCACTTGACAGAGAATGAAATCAAAATATGATTTTTCAAACGTATATGATTTTAATTTATTTTTGTCTTCATTTAAAAAAAAAAATTTAGAAGCTAAAATAAATATTATGGATTTCAGTTGGATAGTTTGGTAATTTGATGTATTACTAAGTGTAGTTTTCCAAAATATTATATGATGGTATAGTTTTCAAAATAAAATCTTATCTGCAGGTATTTCTCCAAATTTTCCCTATATTTTATTTAAGTTTCAAATATTATTTGATTCAAATTAAAATATATAACTGTATATGAATTTTGATAATATATAAAAAGTTTATTATAAATATATTTTATATATTTTTATCATAACTAAATTAAAGAATTATGGTTTAAAAAATATAACCCGCGGATAACCGCAAAATTAAGTAGAACGGGTACAAAATTATTTGTTTGCGGGTTGTACGGGTCAAATTTTTGACCAAAACAAAATTGAAACCTGCGGGTTGACGGGTCATAGGGCCGGGTTCGACCCACGACCCATCCCTAACCAAATGTATACCAGATCAATTTTTAAATTGCCATTATTTAATTAAATATATATTGATTAAGATTTACACACAAATATTATTACAAAAAAATACGAATACAATCACAAAGAAAACATAAATATGAAAACTAAATTTAAAACAAAAAAATATACCCGTCCTTTTAAGGACGGGTCAGAATCTAGTTAAATTTAAAACAAACCAACAAAATAAACAACGAGCAACTAAAAAATCTAAGTAGATAATAAGTGGACAGGGATAATATAGTAATATGCTTCGAGACCACTTCCTTTGAAAGAAGGAAAAAAGACATTGGAAGAAGAGAAACTACCTTAGGAGTAGTAAGTGACCGAGAGTGTGATTATAAACATAAAAAGTGACTCTTAATGTAATTCTTTCAATTTGGAATAGGTTTCGTGGTCAAGTGGTAGTAAACATGTCCATGTCCAGAACATAACAAATTTCAGTTTCGATCTTCATACAATCACACTATACGAAAGTAAGTCAGATTATTTATTACATTATTCTATTCATCTAATGAGGATATAGATCCATGCTTTAAGATTCATTTAAATATCTTGAAAACGAATCTATCCGCAAATAAAATTAAAAAAAAGATTATTAAATTTGTAAAAATAATTATTTTTTAGCTAAAGAAAAAAGAATTATAATTTTTTAATTAAATAGTAATGCATGTTGTAAAATTACTCTGTTTTAATATTTATGAAAAGATATAAAATAAAAAGTATTTCAAAATTATAAAAATAAAACTTTTCAATTTTCACATTTCCATTTCGCATCACAGCCTGCTCTTTCTTTATTCATTACTTCCACAATACCCAGAAAAAGAAAGTCGTAAGATAGTCGCTTCACGGCGTGATCTGATCAGTTAGACCAATTAAGATCTAAAAATTTCTTCCAACTCCACCTTGATCTCTCCGCAGCTATCTTTCTTCCTCGTTGGCTCCGTTAAACCCTAGTAAGATCCTTCAAAGTCGAATCCCTTTTCGTTCTGATTTTTCTCCATCTAGTTGTCAAACCTGAATCGTAATTTTCTCTCCGTGAATATCTCGTTTCGTTTACCCTACCAAATGTATTATTGTGTATTTTTATATTCCTTATGACTAGTAATAATACGATTTGTTTATTGAATATTTTTGAGGTACGGTACTATCGTGTAGAAATTGGAATCTCTCATCCTGCACGCTAAACACCTGCCCACTCTTCTTATCCTTTTGTTTTCTTCAGACATTAAAGCTTGGAGCTTGACGAACTACTGATTCTTTTAAGGTTCCTCTTGTCCTTTAGAAATTATATTTTTCTTGTTTCTATGTGGTATCTAGCTTATGTTAATGGGTTTCGATTTATGATGAAAAGGTGAGAAATTGACTGATTTTGTTTGGAGAAGTTGATCACGCCCTGAAGGTGTTTGATAAAATGGCTCAGTCAGTTGGTCCAAGACTCTACAGTTGCTGTAACTGCAGGAACCATGTGGGACTTCACGATGATATCATCTCTAAGGCTTTTCAGGTGAATTAGCTTCATCATCTCTTTTGCTTTGATTGTATCCCTTATGGTTTGATGTAGAGACTAAATGGAGAATCACACTAACACTACCAAATGCTATGGGAATCTGCTTATCTTCCAGATTTTAGGAAAAGCCTTGACTTTGTTGTCCTTTCTACTGATCAATGCTAATGATCAAGAATGCATTTACCCCACCAAGTTACCTGTGTATTGGTGGCTGTGAAACCATCCTCTGAAACAAACACATAAGACTCAAAGAAGTAGCCTTTTTACTCATAAACAACAAAACTAGTCATTCTTTTGAATATTCTTGTAGTTGGATATAGATCATTTCAGAAGAATATGGCATTTCATGTTTGTCGATTGTGAATACCATTTACAAATCAAATGCCTGACCTATGGATGTTAATTTATCAGGGAAGAACCGGGAGAGCCTTCCTCTTCTCCCACGCAATGAACATTGTGGTAGGGCCTAAAGAAGACCGGCACCTGCTAACGGGTCTCCACACCGTGGCTGACATATCTTGTGCTGACTGCAATGAACCCTTGGGCTGGAAGTACGAGCGAGCCTACGAGAGCTCACAAAAGTACAAGGAGGGCAAGTTCATATTCGAAAAGGCTAAGATTGTCAAGGAAGAGGATTGGTAGTGAAAGCCAACATGTTGAATTCATTATTGGATTGACTCAAAAACTGTACATAGATATTAAAAAAAACTTGGCTTTGTCGATTCCAATCTTTATGGATTTCACAAGTCGTCGTCATCATCATCATCATCATCCATTTTCCGGTTCATTGTCTCTCTCTCTGCATGTTGTTAAATATTTAAATAATGTCAGTGTCCTGTGTCTAAGTGAATGTTTTGTATATTTTACCTTAATAGCTATGTATATATGTTCTTCGTTCAAGCCTTCTCTATCAATAAAGTTAAAGTCAGGCCTTCCTTTGTAAATAATAAGATTCTAACCTAAAGATATAATAACTCACAGGAGAAAAGAACCGCGTGCAGTTTTCTCCTCAAGAACCTTCAATCGACTTAGACAACTTGCTGTTTTATGTCTACCACAGCCAACTGATCGCCGTTTCTTTAACGAATTGGCAACGAAAGTTGAGCAATGTGATTGGCTGCATAGAGAGAGATAGAGAAAGCGATGTATCTGAAGAAGCCGATATGGAGCGATGGCGCGTCACCGGCGCCGGAGAATCCATCGGAATCCGAGATCAATGAAGACACAGACGCGGCGACGATGGTAGTCGAAGAGCTCGTGACTTCACTCAACACACAGAGACTCTACAGGGAGCTGACACTATCCCTCCGAACGGGGTTACGCGACGCTCGCGCCGAGTTCTCCTTCCTCCGCATCCGCGGCCTTCGATCCCTTCTCAAAACTCTCCGATCTATCGCCGAATCGGATTCCATCATCCGCCTCTTCTCCCACACCCAAACCATCTCCGATCTCCAACGTCTGAATTATTCTTAATTTTCGCCCTTTTGGTTTTTGCCGTGTTTGTTATCTGATGATGACGTGGATCCTCGTGATTTGATTTTTTTTTCGCAGTGGTTCCGGTGCTATTTCGACATTCGTTGAAAGAAGCGGAGGATGATAGAGTGACGAGCTTGGATCACATATTCAGCGTCGAGCCGATGAAGATAACGAGTCCTTCTACGGATGACGAGGTCGCGGTTGCTCTTAGGGTTCTCGAAGGATGCTGCCTCCTCCATCCTCAGAGCACTGTTCTCGCTCATAAACACGGCGCAGTTCGCGTAAGCCTTCTCCTTTTTTGTAATATCTCATCAGAAGTGATCTCATATCACATTGATCATTCGGTTGATTCTTTATTAGTTAGTTCAGTAGTGATCAGGTTGATGCAGCGAGAAGTTTCTTGGTTGTGTGGGATGTGTTGATGATTCATGTGTGTGTGTGTTTCAGGTAATGATGAATATATTATCAACACGAGGAGTACTTGAGCAAGGTGCCTGCTTAGATGCCTTAATCTCAATATTGCTGGATTCTTCAGCAAATCAGGTGGTAAGTATTTCAGCTTCTCTGTTTTGTTAATCGGAAAAGAAGTAGAGAGCAGTTTGTTTCTGTCAGTAGTAGAAACCAATGTAACAAACTGGTTTTTTGATTTAAGCTTTCAGTTTTCAGCACATATCACAATGGAACAAATTGGCTTTTGGACTTCAGTTGATTTTTTTTTTATTAGTAATTTCTGATTTATCCTTTCTGGTAAAAGGATTTTGGAGCCTGCAATGGGATTGAGGAGGTTGCAATGCTCATGCGGGACAAACAAGCTGATGAAAATCTCAGGTGGACTTTCCGTTTTTGTTCTCTCAATTTTCCAATGAGTCAGCCGTTCCCTTTCTGTTCGAATGATTAGAGTAGGTTATGCTTTATTGCGGTATCTACAGGATACAAATTGCTGTCAACAAAGATTCTGATTTTGATGTTGTCAGTAGACTTTAGATCAATTTTCATGTCAAAATCATAGAATAGCCTTTGCATTGTCTAGTAGTCTCATGCATTCTCAAGAGTCTCCAACTCCTAAGGTCATTGGTAGTGGTATCAACAACACTGTCTATGCGTCATAAAATTTTCGTTTGTTTGGTGTTTTTGTCATGTTATATAGTTCATACTGAATCACAGGTTAAGATGCGGAGAGTTCTTGCTACTATTAGTTGGACATGTGAATGGGAAGGATCGATCACCCATTGCAAGTGTAAATGAAGACATCAGGCGTCTTTTGGGTGAAAAATCCGCTTCTTTAATATGGGCGGCGAGTCAGTTCGGTTCAACAGGTGACCCTGAACAAAGAATCACTGCTCTTCACATCCAGGCTGGGAGAGTGCTCGAGTCCCTTGACTTGTACTAATTGTCAAACCCCCTTTTTTGTTGATTTTGCGTCCTCTTTTTACATAATGAAAAGTTTAAATGTGTGTAAAAACCCCTATCCAAACTACTCAATATCATTTACTTGCCTTGTATTCGCCTCTCACATTATATTTCTCTGGATCAAATCCTTAGTTTGTTTCACCATTTTAGTTTCATGCATCAAATCATATATCAATCTCAACGCACTGGTGTCATTCTCTCGCCTACAAAAATATACCACTTGAAAAATGTTGTTAATAAAACTCAGTGTGGGTCATAAACTCTCGCCGGCCCATAATGCCTCCTTCCACAATTTGAGGCTATTTTGTTTTAGCGAATCCTAGATTTTGACGGAAATACACTTTTTGTCTTTTCTCGCTGTCCATAACGTCATAGATCTGCTAACTCTCTTTCTCTCTCTCTCTCGAAGAAGATGAGTGAGGAAACGGCGTCGTCTGCGTCTCCGGCGAAGAAGAAGGAGAGTTTGGGATGGATGGAGTGGATGATAGGATGGAGCAGCGTTTTCGGGGAGATTCTCTTCCAGAGGATCACAGCCTCTCATTTGCAGAACCCTCTCCCTCTTCCTCCCGTCAACGACCTCACCTGCATCGTCACTGGATCCACCAGCGGCATTGGCCGCGAGACCGCTAGGTTTTCCGTTACTTCCTATGCTTCTTCGTTTGACTTCCGATTCACTACAAATTGCGAGTTTGAGGATTGCTGAATATTTCCTTAAGATTTTTTTTAGCTCTTTTGCTTGTTTGTTGGCAGGCAGCTTGCAGAGGCTGGTGCTCATGTAGTGATGGCTGTGAGGAACACAAAGGCAGCTCAGGAGCTGATTCAGCAATGGCAGAACGAGTGGTCTGGTAGAGGTCTCCCACTTAACATCGAGGTATTATCTTATTATTTTCTATGCTATATTATTGTCTTTGTCTAATAATGTGTATTGCTCGGACTGAAATTAGTCAATCAAGGATGTGTATTAGCATATGTGAATCGTTTTGTGCAATAGAAACTTCAAGCCATTGGCCCATTTGTGATCTAGTTTGGCTGTGAGTGAGTGACTAAGCCAATTTCTTTGTATATTAGACTGAGTATTTACTGGTTTGTTACTTACATCTAAGGTAGCTGATGATGATACTCTGTTTTCTTTTTTGTAAAGGCAATGGAACTTGATCTTCTTTCACTGGCTTCTGTCGCGAGATTTGCCGATGCTTGGAACGCTCGGTCAGGACCGCTGCATGTTCTGATCAACAATGCCGGCATTTTTGCTATGGGAGGTTGGTTTCATTTCCCTTTGGTTATAAAAGTCACTGATTTCCTGTTTTCGCCATTCATTATCATCAATATTCCAACTTGATAGAACCAATTGGTGAGGAATAGCACGTATAGTCGTTGATTTTGAACCTAGACTCTTTACAAATTATTGTTAAAAAGGTTATTTATATCAAGCTACTAGGTTATGGAACTCTGTCTGATGGGTTTATTTCTTAAATGATTGTTCCTACATTTTAAGGAAAGAAACAACTAAAATGCTATGCTCTCTATATTGTGCAGAGGCGCAAAAATTCTCAGAGGATGGATACGAGCAGCACATGCAAGTAAATCATTTAGCTCCATCGCTTCTTTCAGTACTCCTTCTGCCGTCACTAATCCGAGGTTCTCCTAGCCGAATCATTAATGTGAATTCCGTGGTAAGTTGATTACTAACTCTGCAGGGTCCAAGAATTTGTTCCCTAGTTATCTATGCTCTTTGGTATGAGTAAAATGTTGAGGAATATATGATTTATATGTATATTTCATGATTTGAAAAGCTCTGGTCTTGTCAATTGATTGCAGAGCATATATACGAATTATGTAGGTTCTCTCTAAATCACTGTACTACGTATTCATTCTTTTTTTATATCAATAGTAGAGTCTTGTTACTGAAAAGCGAAAGAAACCCAAGCTTACTGAAAGTTTTTGACCCAAAATATAATACAATGACCGGATTCTACCACCTGTATTCATAGATATTTATTTCCGTGAAACATTGTGTCATGGCTGTTTGTATGAAAAGTAGAACAACTTATATCTATCGTCTCTGGTGATTATTTTTTTCATGCAAGATAATGGTTGTCGGATTCATTTTTTTCAGATGCATAGTGTTGGGTTTGTTGACCCGGACGACATGAATGTTGTTTCTGGTAGCCGTAAGTATTCAAGCCTTGTAGGATACTCGAGCAGCAAGCTTGCCCAGGTGAGCATACCGTAATGGTATTTAATATTTCCTTCTGCAAAGTTTTGTTTTGAGTTTTTTAAGAAACAGGTGACTTAGTCCCATCATTTTCCAGATTATGTTTAGTAGCATTCTTTTCAAAAAGCTGCCTCTGGAAACAGGAGTTAGCGTCATATGTCTATCCCCTGGTGTTGTCCTAACAAATGTGGTGAGTGTTAGCATAACTCCATTTAGTTACAAGTACAGGATGTACATCCATTCTGTTTTCTCAGAACTTCATTTGCATTAAAATTGCCTTTTCTCTGTTTTTAATAGGCCAGGGATCTATCCAGGATTCTTCAGTTTCTGTACGCCTTGATACCTTATTTCATATTTTCACCCCAAGAAGGTTGTAGAAGTACTCTCTTCTCGGCCACAGACCCTCAGATTCCAGAGTACTGGGAAACACTAAAGAACGATGATTGGCCTGTCTGTCCATTCATCTCTCAAGATTGCCGCCCGGCAAATCCTTCAGAAGAATCACACAACACAGAAACGGCACAGAGAGTGTGGGAAAAGACATTAGAGCTGGTGGGACTTCCTCTCGATGCAGTTGAGAAGCTCATAGAAGGGGAAAATGTCAAATGCCGTTATGGAGCTCAAGAAGAGTAGTCTTTTAAAACAAAATTCCACAGGTTGAATGTCAAATCAAAGGGTAAGTATTGAGAAATAGCTTCTTTTTCTTTTGTTTCTTTTGATGTACGATACAGTGGGAACTAAATCCCCTGTCCCCAGACATGTGGTTTGCTTAAGAAAAGGACAATGATGGGTGTGAGAATGATTGATTGTTGGTTGAGAGGCATGCTTGAGCTGCCATTCTATGGCTTACTTGTAAGTCTTTTTCAAGTGCATCTGAGTTAAAAGATATTCAGTAGTGTGGTAGCCTGGTCTGGTGGGTAGTTGTTCATGTATTTATACAAGTGAAAGCATCTCTCTTAACTCATGGACAAAAGTGATACAATCCCCCTTCCGATTTTCGAATGTTTCTTGCTTAAATGAGTATTCCATGGAAGTGATTCTCACTCGCATATGAGTTGGTTTCGTCTCTTCATGAGATGCTCATCTAAGCAAGCAACGTTTGGAAGTGGAACTATTTAATATTGTGTATGAGTTTTATCTTTTCCTTGTAAACACAGAAAAGGGAAAAGGATATAGACTTTTCGTGCCCACTTCCACGTGAATCTAATGCGTTCAAGTTTGTGGACTAGCTTTTCTTATGCGTATGGATGCATATCATTTAACGTGTCGTACGATTCAATCCTTTAAATCATCCACACCATGCACGTCTCCTCATTTTATCTTCCACCACCACACTTGACATTGAATTCAATTCTTATAGTTGGTTAGGTCAGTTAAGAAAAAACATTTAGGGCACAAACAACACGTACGCTTCTTCACCAGTTAGACGCTTTTGTGATCTGTCGTCACTCGTCGCCAAGTGTTTTTTTTTTAGGTTCTGGCGTCTTTTTAACTTTCAAAAAAAAAAAAAGTCTTAAGCGCATACAAGGAAAAAGAATATTGAAGCAGAGTTTGTTCCTTTTTGTCTCCCCAGATCCATAACTCTCTGTTTTGGATTCCTAGGGTTTTAATAGTCGTCGTTTGTTTTCTTTCAATCATAAGAAAAAAAGATGGGTGATTGGGGTCAGCTAGCTCAGTCTGTGATCTTAGGTTTGATCTTCTCTTACCTATTAGCCAAACTCATCTCGATCGTCGTCACGTTTAAAGAAGACAACCTCTCCCTCACTCGCCACCACGATCCCGAACCGGAATCGAATAAACCGGAGGTTGACTCGCGCCGCAGCATCGTCGAATCGTCTACAGGCGAGGCCGACTCGCTCGTGGCGGAGCAGGGTAGCTCCAGAGGGGATAGCGTCGCTGGTGGTGACAGCGAGGAGGAAGAAGAAGACGATGATGATGATTGGGAAGGCGTCGAGAGCACGGAACTCGACGAGGCTTTCAGCGCGGCTACTCTGTTCGTGACTACCGCCGCCGCGGATCGGCTGTCGCAGAAGGTGCCTAGCGAGGTTCAGCAGCAGCTTTATGGATTGTATAAGATCGCTACGGAAGGGCCTTGTACTGCTCCTCAGCCTTCAGCTCTCAAAATCACTGCTCGTGCCAAGTGGTCTCTCTCTCTCTCTCTCTACTATGAGTTTCTGAATTGTTTGGTTCACTTTGTTGTTTTACTTGAGATGGATTTGTGTTCTTGAGTGTATCTTGATATCACCTTAGTTAGCATATTTGACTTTATGCTGGAGACCATGTGGTGTTTCATTGGAGTAACACGTTTGATTGTTTAGGGTGATTTTGTACTTTGTTGTAAGAGGTGAATTTTTCATTGATTGGAACTTGGGAAGTTTCTATTGATCTTGTTCTTCTCTTTCAGGCAAGCATGGCAGAAACTGGGTGCTATGCCACCTGAGGAAGCGATGGAGAAGTATATTGAGATTGTCACTCAGCTCTACCCAACTTGGTTAGACGGTGGCGTGGTACAAATCTGTTTTCCCTTCTTTCCCTTTGTTTCTTTTTTTAACTGTCTTTGTTTGGACTGTTCATGGTGATCTTTCTCTGCTCTCTCTCTGTTGTGAGGGCGTACCAGAAAGCGGGGAGTCGAAGTAAGGATGAGGCGGTCTCTAACTCAGGAGGAACCATGGGGCCAGTTTTTAGCTCATTGGTTTATGAAGAAGAATCCCAAAATGAGTTGTAAGGTTCTCCTCTTGTGTTTTATTACATCTCTCTTCCTTTAGTTCTCTACTTGATTGCTTAGTATCTAGATCAGATTGTAATTATCACATTTGTTCGTGAAACGGGCTACTATTGTGGACAACGAGCGCTCATGGAACTTGGAAGATTTAATCCTTCTTCTGTTTTTGTATCTCAGGAAAATTGATGCCATCCACGAATTTGCTAGAGAAGGAGAAGTCGAGAATTTGCTTAAAAGCATTGAAAGCGGCATTCCTGTTAATGCAAAAGGTTAGTCTCTCTGCTTTGTTTTATGCCAGTCTCTTACTGTTGGACTTGCATTCTAATTCCCCGTAAAACTCCAGACAGTGAAGGTCGCACACCATTGCACTGGGCTATAGACCGTGGTCACCTCCAAATTGCTAAGCTTCTGGTCGATAAGAACGCTGATGTGAATGCTAAGGTGAAAGAAAGAGAACTTTTTGCCTTGATATGCAAACGTTTCTTTATTCTTATATGTTCTTCATTGGTGACTCTGTTGAACAGGACAACGAAGGCCAAACCCCTTTGCATTACGCTGTTGTCTGCGAGAGAGAAACCATCGCCGAGTTTCTGGTGAAGCAGAAAGCTAACACAGCCTCTAAAGATGATGAAGGTAACTCACCACTCGATCTCTGTGAATCAGACTGGCCCTGGCTCCGAGACTCTGCAAAGCAGACAGGCTAAAACCATATTTTACTAACCACAGAGATGCCCGCCCTCTTCTCTACTTCTGCAATGTATATGATGAAAGTGACTTAGTAAGAAAGCTCTTCTTTTAAAGTTCAACTCTCATATCTCCACCATATCGTTTCCAACAGTATCTCACTTGCATGTTTCCAAGTCTTATATTGCAACTATCTTTTGTGTCCCTCTTTGTGAAACACATATCGTAACCGGTTTTTGTTGGTTTGCTATATAAAGAGAGGGTTTTTTTTTGTTTCTTGTCATTATTTGGATAACCGACTTTGGCGTGTTAACAATCAATGGCCATTGAGAATTACGGATTAACCTCAATAAAGCAAATACGAAAACAAAATTAGCAAAACTTCGTGGCCCGCCCTTTCATCCTTCTGTTTCCATACAACCCCGCCTTGAGCTACCGGAAGATGGCCAAGGTGGTGGTTTACACGTTACTGGCCACCATCTTCATCATTGGCGTCCTCCTCTTCCTTACTCCTTGTAAACACAACGAGGCTCAATCCGTTGAGGCTCTCATAACACGCCGCCTCGGACGCCGGGTTGAAATGCCCGTGTTCGACCCTCTCGTGACCCGAATCGAGAGGTTGTCTCATGAGAAAGAAGCGAGCACCGTCGAGGCTGTTGTGAAGGAGGAAAAGGATGATATGTTTGATGAGTATTTTGCGCCAGACAGGAAGTTAAACACGACGATGAGGATCAAATTCTTGTTTCCTCTGCTTGACGGTTCACCTAGAGATGGGTATGTGAGCTTGAAAGAGCTTCAGACGTGGATGATGCAGCAGACAGAGGACAACATGGGTTACAGAACCGCCAACGAGCTTGAGTTGCAAGATAAAGACAAGGATGGTGTCATAACCTTCGAAGAGTATCTGCCTCAATTCTCTAAAGAAGACATTGGTAATTAATAAACTTATATATTTGATTAATTAAAACACATTTTCTGAGATCTTTCTTCTTAAACATACAAATAATAAATGAAAACAGAGAAAAATGAGAAGGGTCACGGTGGAGCTGGTTGGTGGATGGAACAATTTAAGAATGCCGATTTTGATCATAATGGCTATCTCGACATCGAAGAGTTCAACAAGTAATTAACGTTTTGAAATATCTCATTTCTTCTAGTTAATATCCTCGCATCCAATAAATATAATTGAATAAAAATTTGCAGTTTCTTGCACCCTGAAGACAGCAGAAACGGAGATGTTCAAAGATGGGTTCTACGAGAGCGAATGACGTAAGAACATTTTGTGAACATACTTCTTGACTTGCTTGCATGAAGCTTAGAAAAAGTGACGTGGTACGTGCTGTTTAATGTATAACAGGGGTATGGACACGAACGGTGATGGGAAGCTAGAGTACAAAGAGTTTGTTGGGAACGCATACGAAATGTACAAAGAGTTTGCAAAGTTCGAGACGGAGGAAGATGAGAATGTGCCAACGGCTCAGCTTCTGTTCGCAGAACTTGACAGAGACAAAGACAGGTTCCTCGTGGCCGATGAGCTTCGTCCCATTTTACATTATCTTCAACCTGGTGAGCTGAGTTATGCCAAGTACTACTCTACTTTCCTTTGCCACGAGGTGAGTCTTTTCTCCACCAAAATTTCATATCTTTGAAAATACATTTTAGACCTTTTCTAATAACAGATTTGTATTATTATTTTTTTATATTGTTCTTCGAAGGCGGATGAAGATAAAGATGGTAAACTATCACTAGAGGAGATGTTGAACCACGAAGATGTGTTTTACAAGGCAGTTCATCACGAGGACTTGGACGATGATGACTACTTTGATCATGATGAACTCTAAACTTTTTTTTTTTGGTGTGCTTTCCTTAAAATTCAAGAAAAAGTTTTGTTTAATTGACTTCCCTCTTCTCGTCTAGATTGGTTTTGAATCGTTTAATTCTTACTTTTGCTGATTATTCGTATGCCACTAGTTGTCCTATAGTTACAACATGTATAATATAGGCAAATTTAACAGTGTACTTATGGTATAACAAATACAAATCCATTAAAGAGTAAGAAGCTTTATTTTCTAAATAATGAGAGTAAAATTATAAATTAACAAGATCTCGAACACATGTTTTGAACAAGTTCTAACCAGATAGCACGTTGTTCTGCAAGTAAAGCTCAAGAAAGAGACTCCCTACCTGATTAGACCATAATACATATGCCTACAGAAAATGCCAAGAAGGTTTTGTGTGATATGATAAAATGTATGTCAAAACTTATGCTTAAAAATATGTTAAGGGGCAAAAAGCTTAAAACCACCAACTGTTGCTTGAGCATGCGTTTCCACCCGATTAATTTGAAAATTTTAAATTTAATATTTGCATATTTAGGGTTTAGGTATTGATTAAATGATTATATATTGTTCTCTTTTTTTTGTGCACCAAATGATTATAGATTGTTCATTTTACAAACATATGAATTTTAAAAGTGTGAGGTTAAGATTGGTAAATAGAAAAGAACAAAACTCATAATAATATGCTACACTTCTTAGTATAAATACATCTCCGGTGATGTTTAAAAAAAAATACATACATCTCCGGTGCTGATAATCTTATCTCTTTGGCACAATTCACTCTGGTTATGGTTGTTGTTGGAAGATCCATTTCTTTGTACATGTGTACTTTCATCGCTTGTAAAATGAAAAAAAAAAAGTATGAACTCGGTTTTGTTTGTATTTTGCATTTTTGTTGGAGTGATTTTTTGCCTCTATACATGTATCCCAACTGTGACTCTGTGAGGTACCATCATATACTCTATACATGTATCCCAACTGTGAGGTACCATCATATATCTCCATTTCATGGAAAGACTAAAGAGTTTGACATAGTTACACTAAGAAAGGAGATTGGATGTTCCCTTTATTACTCAAGAGAGAAAAGAAATCATCCATATACCAACAGTAGCTGCGGCCTGAATTTAATAGTTCAATACTTATGGATCATCCCATTTTCAAACCATAATTGTTTCAAACTTTATAAAGTCCAAAGCCGGCCATACGCTCATCAAAGCAATATGGTTTTGCCGTATGGTTTCATGGAATTTGTATAAAGGCTTGATGACTAGTGAGTTTGTCAAACGTCCAGGTATTGTCTGTCTTGGCTCGTCACCAGTATGCGTCATATTCGATTATACTACTATTTTTTGGAAGTTTACTGTAATATTTTCTCATGTCTGCAAATTAAGTTGTTGTATACTGAGGAATATATTATTCTTTTTTTTTAACACAGGAATATATTAGGCTATAGAGTATAAACTAGAGAATTACAAATAAACTGGAGAGATTTCTTTCTAAATATTGGAAGAACTCATCCTTGGAAGATTCTCTTTCCTACGCCTCCATGGAATCACTTGCTTAAACCCTCTGTAAACCCTTGCCTGCGTTTTAAATTATGCAATACAAATTGCCCAAAAAACATTAGCTCTTTAACTCAAATACAGAGGAGATTTTAGAACAGAGTACGTGATGAGAAAAGTTAGCATGGCGTGAAGCTGGTTCCTAAGCCTAAACTTACCAAGAAATCCGATTTAGAGTGAGAAAGATTCAACAGGCTTCCTTTTCTTCTAACTCTGCTTATCTTCACCGTTGTCCCGCCACCGTCGCGGCAGCAACCGTTCGTGGAATGTGAAGAGTTGGAGTTACACTCGGTTTGTTTTTCGCTTCTCCATATCACTGACAGAGACCGGCGAGGTATAACGTAAGGGCCATCAAGAACAGTGGTCGGAGATGGCTCATCCGCTGTGGCTGGCGAAATCAGCCTCGGCGGAAGCTCAAGGCACCTCACGACTCCTCCTCCGGCGTTGTGCTTTGACGCCGGAGGTTTATTCTCATCTGAAACGCGAGGCTTTCCCGGAGCTTCCTCCCATAGAAACGGCACTGATCCGGCGATGTTCACAGGCGGCGTCGCTAGGCCAGGAGTATCAGATGCTCGGTGTAATGGAACCGAGAACAGAGGAAGCTTAGGAGTCTCACAGAACCGTTCTTGATCATCAAACTCAAACTCCATTGCTTTTTCAGAGTAGACGCCTCTTTTTTTATTAATATTTTTATTTTTGCTAAAAAGAATACAAACTTTCTTTGACGTTGTAAGAATAAATGGTTTGGGATTTAAATAGAAGAAAAATGGCAATTTTGATGACGAATAATGTGAGGATTTGTGTATTTTATTTGACAAAGAAAATATATTTATGTAGGGAAAAGATGTAACGTTAGAAGAGAAAATAAACAAAACGCTCCTTGTGGGTTGTGGCGCTTTTTATTCACGAGAATCGGGTCCTACAAACGATTTTCTTAACGTTGGATCCTTTCAAATTTCATGTCCAGCTTTTAATGCCTACTACGATAGTGGTAAGTGGTGACATTAAATGATAGATAGTTATGTATTCTGAACAAGTCTTGTCCGTTGGCCAAAAAAATTGTCATGTTTTCTCAATTATATAAGCTTGTTAGTCTAAACTACAGCGATATAGGCCACTGTAGGTGTATCATAAAATATGTGAATCGTGGACCGTAGCAAATCATTGTTTAGTGAGATCCACACACAAGTGATGTGAATGGTGATGAAATGAGTTTTGCATATGGAAAAAGAGCTGTTGATTAAGCAGAGTGAGAATATTAGGCGCATGATCATATTGGCCTTGTGAGTTCTTGCAAGTTTTGACAGTTCATGCATCTCCTAACGTCGTTGAGTTCCTCCGAAAAAGGTCGTCTTGCCCAGTGGCGTAGCCACGTGGTGGGGAGGGGGTCAGTTGACCCACATGAATTCTACAAATAAATGAGTTTAGCTTATGTACTACTGATTTTGGCTGGAACATTTGGTTAAGATCTTTTGCTTTGACCCCCATGACATTGGTTCCAAACTATACTTTGATCCATTTTAATTTTTCTTTAGTAATATTACATAATTATTTTAGTAAATAACCCCTATGAGAGATCACGCTGGCTCCGCCACTGGTCTTGCCAGTTTCGCCCCAAACGTATACACTATATACATGCTAAGCTTTCAATGAATGTAACGTATACACTATACATGCTAAACGTCTTGTTCAAAATTTTAAAATAAGTTGTTTCCACTGGTCTTACGTACACTGAACGCGCTAGAACGATTTGGTCATGTTGAACAAGCCATTCAAGTATGGGACGATGGGCAGTTCGGTACCATAATTTTTTTTGAAAGATATTTCGGTTTCATTGTATATCTCAAAGATATCTGTATATATAAAGTAAAGTTTTCTCTGCTTCCACGTCTTTAAATAATTATATTATAACTATAAAATAAAGGGCTTTTTGTGAAATAGCTAGGAAAAAATGAAAATTAGTTTTGCAGAGAGAAGGTAGAGAGAAATAGAAAGGAAAAAAGAAAAAAGTGTGTGATTTTAGTTAGTTAATGAATTAGTGTTTTTTTTTACTCACCTCATGTCCTCATCTAATTTCTCTAAAATAAATTTTGGCAAAAAAAAAACTATATATAAAATAAAGTTTTTTCTCATGCGAAACTGTCATATCATCCCCTAGTCTATATTTGAGAAGTAATTTGCCACATGTCTTCTCTACAATCGTTTTCACAAAAAAAATTGTGATGTGTCTATTAAGATTGATGACATGTCATATGGTTAAATATGACATGGACAATTACATTTAATGCTAATATATATTTTTGGAAATCTTTTTAGAATATGGCAATAACTCATATATTACATTTAATATTGATTTATATTTTTGGTAAACTTTGTAGAATATAGTAATAACTCATAAATCATCACTAAAATAAAAATATTCAAATATGATATTTTGAATTTCGAAATATTATATAATTTTACTTTTATAATAATAAATTTTTATTATCTAAAATTTTCTAAATTTTCTGAATTAAAAAAAAATAAATCGTAATATCATTAGTTTCTTTTAGATATCTACAAATTATATAAATATTATTTAGTTTTAAATTTTGATAACTATACAATTTTATATGATTTTTAGTAATTTTGTACAAGTTGATATAATAATTTGACCAAATGAAATAAATAATTTTTTTTATCTAAGATTTTAACTTTATATATATACATATATATTCTTAAATATAATTTAAAATAAAAAAATATCTTCTCTTAATTTTATGCTTAATTAATGATATTTGTATTAATTATTAGTCAAAATAATAAAATATATAATATTAATAAATTACATTTTAAAATATAAAATTTAACTTTTAAAAAATTCATCAGTACACATGGTGCATGAAAACACCTAGATTAATAATTGTGACATAGCTACTAAAATTGATGACATGTCTTATAGATTAATATGACATGAACAATTATATATAATGTTAATTTATATTTTTGATAAAAATTTTAAAATATGGTAATAACTCATATATTATATTTATTATCGATTTATATTTTTGGACTTTTTAAAAATATGGCAATAACGCATAAATCATCATTAAAATAAATATATTCAGTTATGGCATTTCAAATTTTGAAATATCATTTAAATTAAAAATATTTCAAAATATATACATATTTTTAGAAAATTATAAAATTAAATCATAAAATCAAATTAAATCGTAAAATCATTAGTTTCTTATATATATTTACAGATTTTATAAATATTGTTTAATTTTAATTTTTGACAATTCTGAAATTTTACATATTTATTTAATATATTTAATTAAAATAAATAGATAGAAAAATCTACCTAATATTATAATTTTAAATATATACATGCACATTCTTAAATATAATTCAAAATAAACAAATTAGTTTTATTTTAATTTTAATGTTCAGTTAAATCAAATTTATATTAAAATATTGATAAGAAAAAAGAAAATTTATAATATTAATAAAAATAAATATTATTTATATTTATCTTTTAAAAAATATTTTAAAATTCTTTTACTGCACATGGTGCAGGAAAACACCTAGTTAAACAGTACATTAGATGAGAAATCCACCTAACAAATAACAAAAAAAAATCAAAACAATAAAATACATTATATGTCAAGCGTAGATCGGACCGACACAGTGTATCTATATTAATTAGCTAAGCGGAGAAATTACAGTACTATCTTGTTTGAATTACACCGGTCGTAGTACAACTACCGCAATCATTTTGAGGTATATCTGTTGATCGTGGCAGCTAATCCTTCTCGTTTCCTGAATACGATCTAATAGGCCTAAACCTTTCTTAACTTAAGGCTCAGTTATCATTTCATTCTTTTTGTGTGTGTTCATTCCATTCATTTGACCCAACAACTAACGGAAGAGACTAAATTGTACATGTGATGAACTATGGATTTCTTATTCAGTATTTATTGCTAGTGAGTGGTGATATTTCATATCTTGTGTATAAACTATAAAGCCATGTTCAAAAATGCGGCGATGCCAAAAAGAAAAGATTGATCCTCCTGCAAATAATGCCAAATCGTCTTAGTTAATCGGACGGCCATGTAATCGGCAAATAAAGCAATTAATCAGTTTTCAATCTGATTTTATCCGCCTAACATCTTAATAATTTTCCACTATTTTATACAATGTGGGCTTTATTATTCAAAAGCCGAATGCAAGTTGAACCATGTGCATGTGGTGATTATTTCTAGAGTGTCTCAACTAGGATATCCATGATCCGAATGCAAGTTGAACCAAGTTGAATGCAAGTTGAACCATGTGCATTTGACCCAACTCCTAATTCGTTTAGATCGGTTATAGTATCGACTGACATAGTTATGTATCTGAGAAATTCTGTGCTTCGTCCAACTCAATACAAATTGATATTGAAATGAAAGACTGATATCTTTACATATAAATCGAATCATTTTCACTTCTTATTTGGACATTCCTAATAGTACATACAGTTATCTATAAAACCGTACCTTATGTTAAATAGTTTTTTTTTTGTATTCTCAAATTAGTTTCATTTTTTCTTCCGTTTTCTACTTTGGGAGATTGCAGAATCACAAGGCACAAAGGAGCTTCCGGAAGTAAAAAATTGGCAAAGCTAGAAAACGACAACGACCGGTCTGCCAAGTCGGTGATGCAGGGTCAAAACATACTACTTTGATAGACAAACAAAAAACGATAATATAAGAGACCCGATGGAGTATTTAATCACGTCTTGTACTAATATTAAAGCATTTGCATATGCAGACACCGTGACCTGCGGTCAAATAAAGAAAGACCTCGTCAATATTTTTGAAGTGTCTAAATGAATGCTTAACAGGTCCTAATTTAGTTTCGTTCCGTATTTATGTATTGCAAAAAAACACGAAAACAAGTTTTGAGGCTTTTTGATAAAATTGCGGTTAGTAAAAGATTATTATTCGTTTAGTGATCTGATTGGTAATGGCTGTAACTTTAAAATTATTGCTGTATAAAAAAATATGTAGACTTTTTACTATAGTTTTAGATTTTATTACTGTAGAATTTTATGGAAAGTACTAAAAAATTATTTTAAATATTTGGCTCTGCAGAATATTTATACAGTTGTAGGTTATTTTAAGAGTTGTGGTTCTAAAAAATAAATTAAAACTTAATTACTCTGAGTTTGATGCTTTAGAAATGAATGGAGCTGTAGAAACCCCCACAGCAACTACCAATCACAGTCAATGTCAATTTGATCTCAACAAAAATCAAACACTCAAATTTCAAATGTAATTTTCTTATCATTATGATGATCACTAAATTTCGTAATTTTTATTACTAGTCAACTCAAATATCTAGTACTAAACAATATTCCAAGTCAATAATTTTTTTAAAAAAAATAAACCATGAAAAAATTCAATATGGTAATTTCTTACAGTTTTAGGCCAACTAATATTAGGGTCAATTGATATTAAGGTATATGGCAATTAGTATTAGGGATAATAAACAAAAAGACCTTCCTCCTTAGAATACACTACTATTAAATGTCGAACAAGTCAACGACAACAACTAACCTAGAAAAACATAAAAGTGTTACAAGAGAGAAAATTTTACTTCTAGTATGAGCATTGCGGGTGTAGCAAGCTTCTTGAATATTCTTATAGTTTGTGGTTTAAAAACCATACGAATATTAGGGAATACTTCTTCAGTTCTACTATCTTGTTCTCAGCTGAAACTACATCTTGACCAAATCATTCGATCCGTATCAAAGAAGAGAAATTACTTGTTCTGTGACCTGTGTGTCACACCATGCATTTTTTTCCGGTAAACCTCACCCTCCATTTCACTGTACAAATTGAACTCTCAAGCTCCAAAATGTAAAGCATAGACGCTTCATGTACTCGATCAGCTAGTTTGTTATCCTTCTTTACATGCATGATCAATGATCTATTCAGTCTACGTACAAGTAAAGACTATAGAGCGTAAACAGTTTTAAAAAAGAAAAACTAGGATACTGATATCCTCGCGCGGATTTTGTTGTTGTTCAATGCTATTATAAATTTGTAAGTATCTTTACAAAACATGTAAAAAAGAAACTTTTCATAATTGTAAACTTTTTAATGAAAAGAAATCATTTTCTGATATATAAAATGTAATGTGTATATACTGTAGATATTTCGATGCTTTAAATTTTGAAAGAAAAAAACTATAATATATATATATTCTGCAATGTTAATGTTCGTGTGAATGAAGTATAATCATATCATTAATTACCTACAAAGTATACATTCTGGATCATTATTTTTAAGACTAAACCTCGGTCATTATTTATTTTTCCAATTTGTGGGTCTTTGTTTGACCTCACGATAAATTAAAAGACTACGACTATGAAAAATCACATGATAGAAATATAATACATCAAAATATAATATAAATAAATAAGAATATGACATAGGAAGCAACTCGTGAGCATATAAATAAGTGTCCCCTGGTTATCCTGCTTTACCATCATCAACTCACCACCGGCTTCGAATGGACCCAACCGATACCCATTCCCAAGAGCCAGAGGGTGATTTTCAGAGTTCGAATCCGGCAGGAGACGAAAATTTTGATCACTCGGCGGATGAATTAACGAGCCAAACCCATGTTTCTCTCCCGAAAGTGACAGAAGATAACAAAGAAACTAAGTGCGGTATGGGATCAAGTTTTTAGTTTTAAAACATTTTGAATTCGTATATTAACTTGTTTAACAATTTGTTTAAAAGTTTCATATGCATATATACACATATATTCTTTATATATTTATTACAAATTTGATTTTTTGGGCCGCCATTATTGTTGCTAGAAAACATTATAGAAAAAATTGTTTCTCAACTTTTAAAAAACAAAAAAGTTTATTTGAAATTAATATCTAATGTCGATAGTAAACCATGCATGTATAGAATGCATATCATGCATCGGTAACTAAGCTTGCCCAATGTTGATATCGCATTTGCATGGACGGTAGTATATTTAATATTTAAGGAGTAGTATTTTTCAGAGTTACATCACACTGTAATCTGGTTTGGAGGGAGAGTTTCATTTAATTCCTCATTTAAGCGTATATACGTATGTACTATGTTGATTGCTTTTGTATATCAAACCAAATAAGTTGGATGATGTATTGAACTATTTTCACGTGGATTTTGTATTTTTAAAACTGATAGTTTTGGGTGTTAGAGAGAATAGTGGATATTACTGTACACCTTTATCGGGTAGACAATAAGTGCTGTGTACACCTGAAGAAACAAGAAAACTATAAATTATATATATATAAGCGGAATTAAGAACGTCAAATTTAGTATTTTCTTCAGTCCAACTTTGTTAAAATATGCCGTAGGAACCGATACAACAGAAGAAACGAGCAGTGACGATGATAGATCTGAAAATGGATATGACGTGGGTAAAAATGGAGAAGATGAACATTTGGAGAAAGACAAAAAGGGAAGTCGGAGCAGTGTAGAAGACAAGAAAGGTCCTGAAGATGTACTGAAGGAGATACAAAAGACTCATGGTCTATACTGTCCAAACTGCACTCACAACATCACCGGAACTGCTAAACTCTTTGAAAAGGGACAAGAGACTTTACCTTACAGCAACGAGAGATTCGTATTCGCCATTGTTCTCTCCTTCAAGTACCCTTTCATTTACCTTCGATGGTTGTGTAACAACGCCCCAGGTATGCATAAATATACACACATTAAACATATATGTTGAATGATGATAATGATAATGAATGATGTCGAATAAATTTAACATTCATTCAAAAAAAAAAAGATGATGAATGATGATGCTCAAATACTGTTTCTTGATAATTTGTAGAGCCAGTCACACCCACCCAGCCTGAACCTCTTCCTCCTCCTGAAAGTATGTATATATATATACACACACATATTAAATATATAATATTAATGTTGGATGATGATGGTGCTCAAGTGTTCTTTCTTAATAATTTGTAGAGCCAGTCAAAAAACTGATCAAAACCAAGCCTATACCTCCTGTATCTCCTAAAGGTATGCATATATATACACACACGTTAAATACAAATGTGTTAGATGATGATGGTGCTCAAGTATTGTTTCTTGATATGTAGGGCCAGTCATACCCAACCAGCCTATACCTCCTGTCTCTCCTAAAGGTATGCATATATATATACACACACATTAAATACAAATGCGTTGGATGATGATGGTGCTCAAGTATTGTTTCTTGATATGTAGGGCCAGTCGAACCCAACCAGCCTAATCTTCTTCCTCTAAAAGGTATGTTTGTGTGTACATATTGCTTCACAATGGAGACAATTCGATTTCTCAAATTTTTTGAGTGACTGATTCTTGATCTCTATGAATAGTCCCATCTGATCCAAAAACGGACAATACTTTGACTACACTGCTAGAAAAGATACGAGATAAATTGCCAAATCATTTGCCAAGGCTCACTCCCACTCATCGGTTACTAGTGTTTTTGGTTCTGCTATTGCTATCAGTCATTATTTTGTTGACCCTGGCTCCTCGGCCATCACCACCAACACCACCATCATCAACAACATCACCAACACCGCCTCCAATTAAGCCTGGAAACTCAATAAATACTGGTGTTCAGTCAAATCCAGGAGGAGGCGTGTCCTTTTCCTGGCTCACAAATTTCTTGAGTAACAATTACATTTCCATAATCTTATTGTTGTTCCTAGCTATTCTGGCTGTGCTCTGGCGTTCCATGATAGGTGATTCCTCTATCTTTCATTTGCTCTTTGTCACCTAACTTTACCAAAGATTTTTGCCAAAGCCATCAATGTACCTTGCAGAGGGCTCAGAGAATGGTCCACAAGAGAAAGTTGCTGCTACAGATCGTCCCGAACTTGATAATGGTACAGATCAAGGTAAAGGTCCTTACACATGCCTTTGTCTGGCTGATTGAAATAAAGATGAAAAGAAAGTATTATCACGTTTGCCTCAGTTCATCTGATTCTGTGCTAAAATGCTGACTATTTTATTGACTATTTTAGAAAATCCAAAGGAAGCTCCTTCCAACAAAGAGGGTCATGATACCCCCAAGGATTCGGCTTCCTCAACAAAGATCTTACCAATAAAGCTAGACATCTTGAAGAGTATTGTATACGGAGGTCTAATCGAGTCCATCACAAGCTTTGGTGTTGTATCCTCCGCTGCTGCAACCGGAACTTCGACTCGTAAGTACACATGAACACTTATGAACACACAAACCAAACAGGAACATGGGAGTTTTTCATATATCTCATACTGTCTTTGCTTGCAGTGAACGTTTTGTCTTTGGGTCTAGCCAATTTATTCACTGGCTTTTTTATAATCATTCACAACGTAAGTCATTTTAGTTTCTTCTCTTATTGTCTACCAAAACTTTCATACGTTATGGAGAAAACAGAGCACCTACTCTGTTTTCTCATGTGTATAAACATTCACACTTACAGAAAGAGTAATGTCTTTTTGACAGCTACATGGACTCTTTAAACGACCACGATATCAAAGGTTGAACGATGATGATATGCCGCAAGAAACCATAGATCCATACAAGGAACGACTAGGAGAAAGACACAGAGTCATACTCCATTGCTTCGTTGTTTTGGTATCTTTCATCTTCTTCGCCGTGATCCCTCCCCTCTTCTACGGCTTCTCTTTCAAAATAACAGACAGGGGATGTTACCAAGAAGCTGCGATTTTCATTGCCGCATCTCTGGCCTGCGTCATCTCTCTCTCGTTTTCCAAAGCTTACGCCTTTGGCATGGATAAACTCACGACCGTGGCTGTATACACTGGTATAACCATTTGTGGGTCTTCTCTTTCTTACATTGCAAGTCAATACGCTGTAGGTGTGTTTGCAACGTATGACTTCCATAAGCTTGCCGCTGGTTACCTTGAAAGATGATTTACAGATCCCAGAAGATGTTTTATGTAAGAGTTTGTTCTTTAACTGCCTTGTGTCCCAGGTCTTTCTTAATGTTTTTGTTTGTTTGTAAACGAACTTGTTTTGTTTCTCTGTAAGCAAAAACGTTCGAATCTTATCAATAATAATAATAATCAGTTTCGTTTTTCAATTTTCATATATTTAACAAAACACATTCTTTATCAAGAATAGTCTATTTCATTTTTATGTCATTTTGGTAAATTAAACAAAGGCATAATAATATAATAGTCATGTTTTTTTTATTATGGGTAAGTCATGTTAGTTAGAAATAAAATAAAGAACGTGGACATCGTGGAATAAAATATTCAGACAACGAAACTAACGATAAAACAGTAATGAACATGGTTCTGAATGTCACCTTTGTGCATCTCCAATGGAATCCACCGCAACGAATCAGACTCCCTCTCCAAGCTCCACCGTTGACGATGCATGTGGCGATGGTGTCTATACCGATGAATTTACCAAAATACCCTCGGACTCACCGCGCGACTGCAGCGAGGATGAAGAAGATAGCGTTGACCTCAGCTACAAACAAGGTTTGAGAATTTTCTTGCACAGTTCATCTAATAAATTGATCTTGAACAAAAAAAAGTAAAACGAATATGTCACCAAATGAAGATTTTACTTTTATTCACTTTTTTCTTTTTATTTTCTTTTATGAATGCTAGACTCCAGTTTGGTTCCCATAGGATTCGAGTCACATGTGACTGGTTCAGGATCTGTAGACAAGAACCATTCACCTGAAACTGAACATGTAGTTCGAGCAAAAGATTCACAAACTGAACGTGATTCGTTTGACGATGATGATGTGGAGACTGTAATCAAGAACCAGCACGAGTATTACTTTTACTGCCCCTGCTGCGGTGAAGATATCACCAAAACAGTCAAGCTCGTGAAGAAATCAGATCTCCAACCCGCCAAAAAAACTGACAACGCAAATGAGGCTACTGACACTAATAATGGTTCAAGATCCCAAGATAAGAAGACAAAGGTTTCGTCATGGTTCCCTGTTCATCTTCAGCAGCTGTTCCATTCTGTTTATGGCCACATCAAAGACAAAGGTACCCTTTCTTTTGGTGTCTTGACGTTTGTGAACAGTTGTGATTGACGTAGGTTTTATTGGCAACTTCAGGCAAGATCATATGGGTTTATTCTTCAAAGTCAACTACTATCAATGATCTTGGCACCGATGATGAGGAACCGAGCATTGATGTCAAGACTGAGAAAGACAGACCGAGTTTTCCCAAGTGGTACCTGGATGTTTTTGCTTGGTTGTTCCTATGTATTATGATCGCTCTCTCTGTCCTTTCCAGTTCCACCTCTCCACAGCAATCACCGTCTTTCATTCCATTGCAATTGGAACTTCCTTCTGTCTCTTCATTGCCGCTGCCTTCAGCTTCCATACTTTGGTTGCTTCCAGCGTTTGCGGTATTGTTTCTCGTCGTTATGGCAATAAGGTCCCGTTACAGTCCCATATATCACAAGAAGAAAGGTAAATTACTGTTTATCCTCGAGTCTTTTGTATACATCAGTTCAAGATTTTGACGATTTTTTGTTTTGTGTCTTTAACAATACCAGGCGACAAAGAGGCTGATTCACAGTCTACTGATACTACTAGTGAAGAAAATATTAAGAAAACTCAAGCTGCAGAATATGACCAAGATTCTGACAAAAAGACAGGTTTGTTTTGAATTATGATTATGAGATGAATACTAATGAAGCTTGTTTTTTTAATAAAGATTCTTTGATTATGTTAGACAACCAAAAAGTTCACCCAGTTCCGGTAGATCCTCCTCCACCACAGGAGCAACCATCTATGCATATTGCCAATAAGGAAACTCATGAAAATGTAGAGAAAGAGACACCAGCTAAAACCCAAGCAGAACCAGCTACTCAGCCAGAGACTACAAAGAGTGTTGAACCTGGCAAAGGAGGTAATAAACTTGAAATCTTGAAAAGTATAGTGTATGGAGGTCTGACACAATCCATCACAAGTCTTTGCACCGTAACATCCGCAGCTGCGTCTGGTGCTTCAACTCGTAAGTGATGATCCACATCTCCTCGAGAAGCCATAGACACTTTTAACTAACGCATAGAACATTTTTCAATGACTTTTTTATTTTATTGCAGTGAATGTTTTGGCCTTGGGAGTTGCTAATTTGTCGAGCGGTCTTCTTCTGATTGTTCACAGCGTAAGTGACCCTTTCTTGTATGTCACGTTACATTAGTTTCAGAGGATTTAAAAACCTAAAAAGACTCCGTTTCTGTTTGCAGCTCCAAGAGTTAATAAACGAGAAAACAAAAACAAGAACCAACACTGATGATCAGAAAGAATCAGACGTCGAAGAAGAAGAAGATAGGTATGTGGAAGCTCTGGGAAGAAGAGAGAAATGGTGGTTTCACAGACTGATCGCAATCTCGTCTTTTGTCGTGTGCGGGCTGATCCCACCTCTTGTATACGGCTTCTCGTTCAGAAGAAGAATCGAAAAGAAGCAAGAGTACAAGACTTTAGCTGTTTACGCAGTGTCTCTCCTCTGCATCGTCTTGCTCTCTGTTGCGAAAGCTTACGTATCGAAGAAGCGCGAGTATGCCAAGACTCTGTTTAGGTACATGTCGATGGCCACGACCGCGTCGGGATTCTCTACGTTCATGGGGTACTTCGTAAACCAGTGGCTTGAGAAAAGCGGGTTTTATGATGAGACTACGGAAACTCCGCGAGTTTGAGACTATTTGGTCTTTCACTTCCATTGTCCTTTTCTTACCTTTTATAGTTTCGAATGTTTTCCAAAGTAAAAGAACTTTATCTTTATGGAGAAATAAAGTAGACAGGCAGTGTTCAATGAGACAACAGATAACCTTTTTGTCAGAACAATTTTTTTTTTTTTTTGAGAGACGTTTAGATTTAACAATTTATACGAAGGATGCATGAATACAAAGATCGGTGGAGAAATTACAAAGAAGTAGTGGGATGATATGAAATAGAGGAGTTTTTATATGCACTTATGGACCTTCTCATGGTCAATTATCTCATGGTCAATTATCTTAATATGGGATTCTCACACTTTGCAGACAAGGAGGGCCAAGTGTGTTCCCGTATTGTGGTGTAAAAAGCATGCCGTACAAAACTCTTTTCACACAGTCGCCCACTGGTTCGAAGAATCACATTAAAACATAAACAAGATTAATCTAAACCGTTCGAATCGTACTTTTAGTTGTTCGGTGAATCTTCTGTGAAAACATCGTAAGCATAAGACTTGGATGCTTTGTTGTTGTTTATTGTCACTTTAAATGGTTGGTTTTCTTTTAAAAAGAGGTATACGCTACAGTTTATTTTCGAACTAAACACCTATTTAATTTGTTAATTTTTATAAACATCTGGCCGGGAATCAAAACACAGGGATATGATGAATCCATGTTAACTCAAAAGGACAAGTTCGCATGAACCATGACTCGTCCATCATCATACCGACCGAGATCAATAATACTATTTTTAAAATCGATTTACATTCCTAATGCATGGCTGTCAACCACGTTCATAACGTGTGTTTTTTGGTTATTTTAGGTGGGTATAATTGATAGTAGTTAAGACTTACTGAATCAGGCGATTTGCTCCAATATCTTCTTGTTTCCATCTTTTTTGTGATAACATTTCTATCTTTTTGCGTCATTGTTTGTTATAATTCTGATGATATACTGAAAATATACTATTTTAAATGGCGATGGTGATTGATCACAACCACAACCAATCCATTAATAAATGCCACGGTCAACAACACTAAAAGACGAGACTACTATTGGAAAAACTTGTATAATTCGATTGTAGTTAAAATGATTTTTTTGAAATTATCGTTATTTCAGTAGCCTAAATAATTATTCCTTTTTTTTTCTTAAACACAGCCTAAATAATTATTCTGGAACTAATAGTTGATACAGATTTCACAAAATGGGAACAAAATCGTACCAAAAAAAAGACATCTAAATAAAATAGAGATGTGATAAATGTTAATATGTCAGCAAACGCGTTACGTGCCAAATTATCTAAAGAATGTTCACATTGGAGTAGATGCGACTTTCTTATTATGTGTTTGGTTATCTATTTATTATTGTTACCAAACCTACCTGTTTGATCTAGATAAGCGTCTTTTCGCCGTAAAAAAAATCAAAGAGAGAGGCATCGGTGTTAGGTGGGGAGGTGCGGACATCGTGAAATGAACGATGAATGCAGTCTCTCTCTCTCTATCTTCTGTCATCCACGTGACACAATCAGAATCCCTTAAAAGAAGCAGACAAAATCTTCAACTAATTTTTTCACTATTTACATAAAAGTACATTATTGTTCGCAGGTTCACCGCGTGGTATAAACAGTAATAATATAAAGTCCACTAATGGTTTGAATGGTAACTTAAGCTGATAATTTCTTTTTCTAATATAAGTAATGTTTTGCTTGGGTTAAAACTGTAAAAAAATGTGGATTGACACATACGGGGTGATCAGTAATGTGTTGCTTGTATTTCTGTAAAATCCTATAAAAAATTATAACATAAACAGAGCAGATTTTCCTAAAAAAATATCAACTAGTCCGCATTTAATATAGTGATTTAATACACTCAGAATTGGAAAGTGTTAATGACAAGATAAGTTAACAAGAGTATAATAATCATGTGGAAACCGTGGTGATAAACGGCAAAAGAAGTCAAGACACTTCTTCATCATCATCATCATCGTGATAAATAATCACAATCAATACTAGTAAGTCTTTTACATATAATAATACCACAGAAGAAATCAACATCCAAACGATAACGTTGAAGTGAGCAAAAGAAGAGACAGAGACGACCCCAGCAATCACATTCTCTAGATCTCAGCATCTCTCTCCTTGGCCATTCGTGTCTCCCACTTTGGCCTCTTTTTGATGGGATCCGCCGCAGAAATCAATGAGCCCACCACCGGGACAGAGAAGCTCCACCAGCCAGTAGAAGCTGAAGAAGTTGAAGAAGAAGACGAACAAGTTGTCGAGCTGGAAAGGAAAACGTCGTCGTTTCCTCACGGAAAGAGACCCGACAGTGCTGACGGAAGCACCATCACCACTAACACTAGCTCCTCCTCTTCTAGCTTTTCCGAAGGGATCACTGATCTCCGGAACAACGGCCAAGGAGAGCATATCGCAATAGAAGATTTGGAGGTCCCGGAGTCGCCGGAGAAAGAGACGGTCATCGGATTTCACGAGGAGCACCACGACGGCAACGTCTACTTCGACGGAGAACAAGGTTGGTTGACTAAAAAACCTTCCGTTGACTTCATGTTTTTTGAGCTGTTTAACTTTTTGTGATAACCTTTTTTGAATTTTAACGTTTCTTTGCATCAGTTTTGGGCCCTTTTGCTTCTCTGTTGTGAAAAATGATTCGAATCAAATAGGCTTATAGTTATCAGCTTAAGACAATGTTTTTTTTTTTGGTCAAAACTTAAGACAATGTTTAGAATTAGATTATAAGTCACGTTTATGGTGGTGGTAGTGGTGAGAAGTCCTTTTGTCATGATTATTTGTTTGTGAATGAAGGAATTTGGAAATGTCGCCACTGCGATTGGACTTACAAAGAAGATGATTCTTTCTTATGTTTTGAGACCAAAGGTCAGTCCTTTGTTTAGGGGCCTTCTTTTGACCAACAACCTGCAATTCTCTTTAAAGATTAGCTGTTTCCTCTGACATTGATTGACTTTTAGTAAAAATAGTTGATAAAGTGACTTACTTGGTTCAAGATGCCATAATGTATTCTGTTTTTGTTTTTTTTTCTTAGGCTCTGAGTCAGCTGAGGCAGAACCTGATGCTCATGAGTCACAAACTGCTCAGCGTTTGAACGCAGAGCAAAAGGAGCCAGGCTCTGAAAACGGTTCAACTTCTGAGGATAACAAAGGACGACCATCACGTGAAATCGAAGAAGTACAAGACGGTGATGTCCCTATAGAGGTGGATGCTGCTGTTGATCAACGCACTGGTGATGTGATAGAGGAGGAGGAGGAAGTGGACATTGACGATGTTGAAGATTATAATGTGGAGAAAGTGCTTGGTAACCAAGAGACGCATGATCTCTTCTGTCCAAACTGCCATTCTTGCATCACCAAAAGAGTTGTCCTCAAGAAAAGAAAACGTAAGATCAGTCATGTTCCCGAAGATCCAAAGCGCGTGAGAGGGCCTGACCCTGTTGATCCTGTTCTTCGTTCCGAGGACAATGAGCCATCTTCAGTTGGTGGTGGTGACAACGTTACACGCGAATCCTTTTTCTACAAGTGCTTGTCCTGCTTCAGCATATTCATACCCAAAGGTACATTATAATTCTAACAATTTATTTGGTACTTAAAAAAAAAAACTGAAATATTATATCCAATCCAAATTGCAGGGGTGGATTCAAAGCCGCTTGCTCCCAGTGAAAGTGTCGAGAGGTTAAACACTCAGCTAAAGCCTCGAGAGGAAGCTACAGCCCATTCCAACTGGTTTGGTTCAATGTTTGGATCGAAGAAAAAAGAACCACCTGTTCAGCAAGGTATTGTTTGGTCCCTTTGCCAGTCTCATATCACTTAATGTGTAAGACCAAGACATTCTATTATTTTAGTACTTCAAAAGGGGTTACTTCTGTGTTTAGTAGAATTAATATTGCAATAATGCTATATGTCTCTACTTTTTTTTCACAATAATGCAGAAGGGGGTGTACTAGACTAGCATTAGGATTAAAGTTTATTTAATTTGTGTTGTCAAGGTGGAACAATGCCTAGTATTCCGGAAACTAGTCTGCCACGTGATAACCCAAGCGTTTTAGGAGAAGAGACGGCCGGTTCTACTGCAAACATCCCATCAGAAGCCCCAGCCCTTGTTCAGGAAGGTGCAGTTACTTCGATTCAAGGTAGGGGGGACATTCTCTTAGTTCAATTATTTATGAAACAAATAGATCCTGAAATAAAGGAGGAAGGAAGGTGTGAAAGACTAAATCTCTAATTAAAATATATAATCCAATTTTACACTTGGTTCTTAAGCAATTTATTTCAATGCATTGTGGTGCAGATGTGTCAGAGATCAGTGTCTCTCAAGACAATAAGCCTGTTGACACCGCTCTGATTCAAGGTACATATAATTGAGTCACTCTTAAAAAGTGGAACCCATGTTTCGTGTCTTGTAGTTGAATTTTTTGAGAAGCAACGTTAATAAAAACAGAACGTGATATTCCAATCATTCTTCTCTTATTTAGCTTTTGCCTCTCTCTATCTCTCTCCTTTGGACTTGTTAAAACTTCACCACTCTTTTCTTGATACAATGGCAGTTGCAAACTCAAAAGACACAAGCAAAGGTGTCAACAGTAGAGCTACTGTTGAAAACGGGCAGCAGTTTCTGGTTCCTTCAGCGGATGAGGAGCAAACACAGCTAAAGATCGACAGGGATGATGCTAGCGCAGCAGAGGAGAACCACTCGTCAGACAAAGGACGTCTCTCCCCGATTCAACCAGCTCGTGACGTGAACATATCAAACATTGTGACTAGTGGACCCGATGGAGTAAGAGTAGAAACTATATTTCACACAGAAGGCGTCTCTCATCTGTTTGAAGGAACAGAACCTAGAAAGCCAGATCTTGGTCTTACCAAAGTAACAGGTAAAATCTTGTGTCTTCTTTGTTAGCGTACTTTGTAGTCATTTCTCATTAAATACCTTTCCGCTTCCCTCTAGGTGTGATGGACTCAGGTGACGGAGGAGGACCGATTCGTGGAATTGATATTCCACCACTCCCAGTGAGTTCGTTGGAAGAAGGGACTCTAACGGAACCGTTAGTCAGACCAGCTGTTACAGGACCAGTGGTTGAAGGACGTAAACTGGAGATATTGAAAAGCATGGTATATGGAGGTCTGATAGAAGCCATCACAAGCCTCGGTGTTATCTCATCTGCCGCTGGTTCTGGTGCTTCAACATGTAAGTACACACCCCCTCAACCTTACCATTCCACTTCCATTGTGAAACACAAAAATCCCAAAACACTTATGTATGTATCATTGTCGTTGCAGTGAACATTTTGGTATTGGGGTTTGCGAACTTGTTTGGCGGGCTTATTCTCATTATTCATAATGTGAGTGATCACTTCTTCATCTTCATGCATAATGAACAATCTCAAGAAACTTACAGAGAAACTTATTTTGCAGCTCCAAGAACTTAGAGAGGAGGAACCCATAATAACAACAACAACAACAACAACAACAGAGGATAACCAGACTAACCTGCAAGAAGAAGGTCGGTACAAGCGACTCCTAGGAAGAAGAGAAAACTTCACGCTTCACGTAATAGTCGCAATCATATCCTTCATTATCACGGGACTACTCCCTCCCATTGTCTACTACTTTTCATTCAGCAAAACACACAACAGAGACTACAAAGTGGCATCAGTCTTCGGGGCATCTCTGCTATGCATCGTCTTGCTGGCTATAGCCAAAGCTCACGTGAGGAGCCCGAGAGGAAGCCACCTGAAGAGCGTTCTGAAATACGCGATGATCGCTGTGTCGGTGTCGGGGATATCTTACGTGGTGGGTAACTTTGTGGATCAGTTGCTTGAGAAGTACGGATGGTCTGATGGAACCGAGCATCCAGCGGGAGAGATGATGCTTTCACTTATGGGGAGAAAGGCTGGTAGCTTCGGATACTCATCATCTTACTGAACCTGAAGCTTGTCAAACCTCATGCTACTTTTTTCTTCTTCCACTCTGTTTTGAGAGCTCGCGTTAGACTTTTTTGTTTGCGCTTTTAAAACCAAACCTTTGTTGTGACTTGTGAGTGTAGAAGTCGTTTCCAAGGACACAAATAAATTGCGACATGAAGTTTGCCGTTTCTTCGACTCAGTTTGTTTGCATGTAAACTAAAAAAGGGGTACAAAAACAGGTTCTACCGAGAATTGAACTCGGGTTACTGGATTCAGAGTCCAATGTCCTAACCGCTAGACCATAGAACCATTTGTTTTAATGATAGATAGAATACTTTATAAAAGGTTAGTCTTTCTCGACGGCGTTAGCGGATATTAACGGACATCAGTTACGTTCGCATTGGGTATATGATATAAAAATGACAACACTGCTAAAGGCTGTAGCCAATTGGTTGGGGTTGTAAGATAACCGTCGGATTCAAATTCGAATTAAAGAGGAGCCACAGCATCTGAACGGCTCAGATTCCATTTCTCTTTCTTTTCTCCCTCAATTTCAGAGATCGCCAACGAAGAAAAGCATCCATCCGCCTTTCCCAGACACGGTGACGATAGAGCGAGAGAGAGGAAGGAAGGGAGAGACAGAGGGACCCGATTTGGTTTCCCTGAAAGAAAAAAAATCAGTTTTTTTTTTTGTCTTTCAACATTCTTTCCCTTTTCTCTCTTTTCCAGATTTGTCTAATCGAATCCATTCTCATATCGCTTTTGCTCCTGTTAATCGAGTTTGAAAGAAAGGAACTTTCATTTCCGGGAAGAGAGATTTCTATAAAGGGGATTTTTTTGACCTAATTTTTTTTCTTTGAATTTAGGCGATTTTGTATTTGTTTCTTTTTTTAATCAAATTGTGGTGGGAAATGGAGACGGATAGTATGGAATCGTCGACGAGAAGCAGTCAGAACGATGAGGTCCATCACAACGGAGGAACTTTCCACTTCTCTTCCACCAAGAGCCACTCCTCCGCCGCCGCTTCTCCCACCGTCGTTACCAATATCGTCGGTCCCACCGCAACTAGCGTCTACGAGCTCCTTGAGTGCCCTGTCTGTACCTGTTCTATGTATCCTCCTATTCACCAGGTCATTCTTCCCAATCTTCTTATCTCTAAAATTTTGATTCATGATGAAATGAATGATACTATATTAGCGGGTATGATCTGGTAACTGATGTCTAGATGTGTTCATGATCTCATCATACGATTTTGAGTTTATGCAACTTTCTTTAGATTTGAAAAGTCTGTCTTTTTTTTTCTTGTTGCAGTGTCATAATGGACACACGTTATGCTCGACCTGTAAAGTGAGAGTGCATAACCGGTGTCCCACTTGTAGACAAGAGCTTGGAGACATAAGATGTTTAGCTCTCGAGAAAGTTGCCGAGTCTCTTGAGCTGCCTTGCAAGTTTTACAACCTCGGATGCCCTGAGATTTTCCCTTACTACAGCAAACTCAAGCACGAGTCTCTCTGTAACTTCAGACCTTACGGTTGTCCTTACGCTGGCTCCGAGTGTGGTGTCGTTGGAGACATCCCTTTCCTTGTGTCCCATCTCAGGGATGATCACAAAGTCGACATGCACGCTGGTTCCACTTTTAACCACCGTTATGTCAAGTCCAATCCGCGTGAAGTAGAGAACGCTACTTGGATGCTAACCGTGAGCATATCTCTTCGTCTCTTAGTAAACATGTTTTATCTTGGGATGTTTTGGGACATCTCATCTTGTTTGTTTGGGTTCTCAGGTGTTTCAGTGCTTTGGGCAATACTTCTGCCTCCATTTTGAGGCGTTCCAGCTCGGGATGGGTCCGGTGTACATGGCGTTCCTGAGATTCATGGGGGACGAGGAAGAGGCACGGAGCTACAGCTACAGCTTGGAAGTGGGAGGCAGTGGGAGGAAGCTAACATGGGAAGGAACACCGAGAAGCATCAGAGATAGCCACAGGAAAGTAAGAGACAGCAACGACGGTCTCATCATCCAGAGAAACATGGCTCTCTTCTTCTCCGGTGGAGATAGGAAAGAGCTTAAACTTAGAGTCACCGGTAAAATCTGGAAAGAGCAACACAGTCCAGATTCTGGGCTTTTCATGCCAAACCTATCTTCCTAATCATTCATGCTTTCTCCTTCTTTTTCTCTCTCTCTCTCTCTCTCTCTCCGAGAACGAAAGTTGTATGATGGATTTGTTTACACGCTCTTCTTCTTTGTCTGTATCTAAAACGTATCTTGACTGAATGAATGAATGTGTTTGATCTTATCACGTTATAATCTTAAAAATCTACCGACTTTAACAGTAATCAAATATAAGGTAAAAATATGATATTATTCAATTCCTGTAAATTGTTTTAAGATTTATCATCATGTAAGATTTCAACAATCTTAATTTGACATCAATAGCAATAGATAACAACAAATCTTGTTTTCTGTCAAGTAATAGGCTTTTCACACAAATATTTAAGTATCAATTCTAAAAAAGATAGGATAATATACAAATCTTTTTCCTTTTTGCCATAAACAAATCTCAAAATCTAAAATCAATTAAAATGTCATAAATTATAATTTATATTTAGGGAATTGCAGATTTCCATATTATTAAACAGAATGATAAATAGGAAAATATATTTAATAAAAAAGGAAATTAATGAATTTTGGAAAACTTAAGCTCGGCTTTTTCTCGAAACTTCCTTTTTGCGTTTATCACTTCCTATAAATACTCAAGTCTCTGTTTCATTAACAACTACAAATTTCATTCTTGATATTATTCAATCTCCCGACTATATATCATCAAAACCCTTAAGAGTTTAACGACAACCAATGGCTATTATCTCTGATATGCAAGAGGAGACGAGACCCTCGGTGCCTTTCAACGCAAGTCTTGATCCTTCAAACCCTCTAGGGTTTTTGGAGAAAGTTATTGATTTTATCGGGAAGGAGAGCGACTTTCTGTTGAAAGACTCGGCTGAGAAAGAGATCGCCACTGCTGTTACGGTCGCAAAGAAGAGGTTGAGTGAAGTCGAGAAGAAGAAGAAGAAGGAGACTGTGAAGCCTATTGAGAAGAAGCTGACGAAGGAGAGCGTGGAGCCCATGGAGGTGGAGAAGCCAAAGAAGGATAGCTTGAAGCCCACGGAACCCATGGAGGTGGATAAACCTAAGGAGGAAGAGAAAACGGGTCCCATTGGTAAGCCCTTTGATCTTGATTGATGAGTTTTGTTTGATCATGCTCTTATATTAACTAGGGTTTTGTAGAAAGATTAGATCTTTTAAGTGTTGATAAGAACTAGTTCTTGAGTTGATATAGATCAGAGAACTTTGTTTTCTCTTACCGTAAACTAACTTCTTGTTTCCGTTTGGTGCAGTTCCTAACAAAGGCAACGGGCTTGACTTTGAGAAGTACTCATGGACACAGAACCTCCAGGAGGTCACAATCACCATCCCAATCCCTAGCGGCACTAACTCACGCTCTGTCACCTGTGAGATCAAGAAGAACCGTTTGAAAGTTGGTCTCAGAGGACAAGATCCCATCATCGATGGAGAGTTCTTCAATGCTGTCAAGCCTGACGACTGCTTCTGGAACATCGAGGATCAGAAGATCATATCGGTGCTATTGACAAAGCAGGACCAGATGCAGTGGTGGAAGTACTGTGTGAAGGGTGAGCCTGAGATTGACACTCAGAAAGTTGAACCGGAGAGCAGCAAACTGTCTGATTTGGACCCGGAGACTCGCAGCAGCGTTGAGAAGATGATGTTTGATCAGAGGCAGAAGCAGATGGGGCTTCCAACGAGTGATGAGATTGAGAAGCAAGATATGATGAAGAAGTTTATGTCTCAGCATCCTGAGATGAACTTCTCTAATGCAAAGTTTAACTGATCTTACCTTTGTTCTATCTCTTCTTCTTTTATTTTGAACTATCATCTTGTTATGGGTTTAAGATTGAATCTACCCTTTTGGTTTTGTTCAAGACAGTTTGTGTTCAAAAATTATCTGGTTATTGCAGCTTAACTATGTGTTCAAAAAATTGTTTGCTTAAAAAAGTACAAGAAAGCTTAGTGCTCGCATATTATAGTGGTTCTATATCTACTACCATGATATACTGAAATACACAAAGGATGATGTAACGTAACGTGCATGGAGACTGCATTCATCACTGATGTTGTAGACAAAGTAAAAAGAAAAAAACTTCATGTGACACAAATGTCTAGTACAACCACCTACTCCTACCTAGTACTACTACCCTAGAGTTTAGTACTAAATTGATCTTTAAGTTTACTGTTACAAAAGTAGTATGGTTCAGTGCCCGCAGTGCTCCAATAATTTAACATATAAAAACAAATGATGCTCGGCCTGTCTATACATCACAAGGGCAAGATTGGAGGCCAAAGCACAGAACTTTCCCTTAGGATAAGCTCCAAATTCACATTTGGCCTCTACGTTTCATCTGTAAGGGGTCTTTGTTACATTCTCTTCTGCTCAATTTCTACTTGCAGGAAGAAGTTTCTAATCAAGAGCAATAGGAATAAGAAGGAGAAATGTATGCAGAAACTGGGCTAGAGTCCCGGTTCATGCAAGATTTTCTCCAGATATTCAGCACAATGTACTGTTATGTTTGAAACTCATGAGTTGTGGTTGGTCTGGTGTATGCTTGCAGGAAGGCTCTTGCAGGCACCAACCAAGGATCCGACGAAGGTTCGCAAAAACAGAGGAGATGCATTAGGATTTAGGACTATTAGTTTCGGGCCTAAAGATAAACCAAGAAGAACAGTTTGGTAATGCAGTGTGTTCAATAACATAAGCCCACACCCACCTTCTGTACATAAGGGTTTATCTCAATAAGCCCAAGGAGTAATGATTAGGAAGAGAAACAAGTTTTAGTAGTAGTTTACTCAAGTGATATGCTGATTATAGATCTTGTGAAGATCTGTCTCCTAATATATAATTTATGTAAGCACAACTATAGTTGTAAGGTTGATCTAAAATAGTTTATTTTAATAATTTCATTTTATTTATACTACAATTTATAGTTTATATGTAACTTTTTTGTCAGATAGTTTATAGTAACTTGGAATCTTATCCATCTGTTATGTTACAATTAGATTCCATAGAAGAAGCTTTTAACCGAGAAAAAGATTCAAATTAGTATTTTCAAAATTTTGAATCACATCCCTAAAATATTTCTATAAATTAAAGCAAATCTCCAAAAAATAACATTTTGTAGCTTCTAGTAACTTAGAATCTTATCCATTTATTACTATACGATTAGATTTGATAGAAGAATCTTATCAAATTTTGAATCTTATCCCTAAAATATCTCTATAAGAGGCAGATCTCCAGAAATGAAACAATTTAGAGTTTTTAGTAACTTGGAATCTTATCATTTGTTACTATACAATTAGATTTGTAGAAAACTTTTGACTGAGAAAAGATTTGATAAGAGGTTCTAGAAGAGAACGGTCTTTCAAGATTCCAATCAGAATTTCCTTTAAAAAAAAATTTCTAGGAATTTAAAATTAAATATCATCACTGATCTTATCTGATAAATTTAATTTGGAATTATGTTGTCTTGATTTTATTGGTTAGATGAGTTGTCGGGTAAATTTGTTGAGTTCATCCCATTCTTCATTTATAGACTGGGTGAACTTTTTTTTTCCGTCTATAATATTTTATAAAAGATCAAGGCCCACTAAGGAACCCAGCCCAAACCGAAAACAAATGATCATACTGGTCCGATTACAACCAAACACAAACCCGACATGAAGGACGATCTAAACAGGTCTAAAGTCCAACACTAAATCCACGCGTCGCCTCACTGCCACCCAAGACTGGGTGAACTTATGGCTCTAATAAGTCTTACAAAACAAGTATGGATTTGAATATATCCAATTTGTATATTATCTTACTAATAACGGAAAGTGAGGAAAAAGATAAAACTATCCACTTGTTCATGTAACACCAATTCCATTTCACCTTCCAATTATTTATCCACTAAAAAACCCAAAAGCACAAATCATACTCGTTGAATATTCTCTGAACTATAAATAAACCAAAAGTAAAAATGATTAAAAACAAAAATTCACCAACAGAAACAGAGGGTATATGCGTCAATAAATAGAGCATCCTATAGGCCGACATGTGTAGATAAATAGAGCAAAAATGATTAAAAACAAAAATTCACCAACAGAAACAGAGGGTATATGCGTCAATAAATAGAGCATCCTATAGGCCGACATGTGTAGATTAGCACCGATTAAGTACTTTCCAATATGATTACATTTAGATGCGCCCTTCCTTGTATAAGAAGAATCTGAGAGAGCTAAGTCTTATTCTATCAAAGAATATTCCTTCTTTTCTTTGCCGTGCTTGTCATTTTGTCTGTGTGCTCTGAATATGGTGAACGCTGTAGAGACAAAGAACGTGGAGAACGAGTACATCAAGAGGCACCACATGCAGGAGGAGCTTTTGGAGAATCAGTGTAGCTCGAGGCTCGTTAAGCACATCAAAGCTCCTCTTCATCTCGTAAGCTTGTTCTCTTCTTGATTTCTCCTTTTCTCTCCCCTCTCCAATTATGAATCAAGGAATACGAACTGAGATGCTAATGGTTTGGTTGTTTGTTTTTGTGAAAAGGTGTGGTCAACTGTGAGGAGATTCGATCAACCACAAAAATACAAGCCGTTTATTAGTAGTTGCGTGGTCAAAGACAAGAAGTTGGAGATTGGTGCGGTAAGAGAAGTGGACGTGAGATCTGGACTACCCGCTACTAAAAGTACGGAGATATTAGAATTTCTCGACGACAAGCAACATGTCCTCAGCATCAGAATCGTCGGTGGGGATCACAGACTCAAGGTAAAGTCTTAAAAATGTGATGGTGGTTTTCTTTTATACACCTAATCAGTTGTTTTTGTTTTTTTTTTCTTATCAAAAACCAGAACTATTCCTCGGTCATTTCGTTACATCCGGAGACTATAGAAGGAAGAACAGGGACATTGGTCATCGAGTCGTTCGTGGTGGACGTGCCTGAGGGTAACACAAAGGAAGAGACTTGTTTATTTGTGGAGGCTCTGATTCAATGCAATCTTAAATCTTTAGCATATGTCTCTGAGGGTCTAGGAGCAGACTCTATGGCCGAAAGGGTATGATGATGACCAAGAAGAAGCTTTCCAACTGGGAAGGAGAGATGGAACATTGTCATTTTCATATTTAAGAAGATAATTATTTCGACCTTTTATATACAGTGATGCCATTTTAAGTCTATACTTTTCTCTGTTTTGTGAATATATGTTTATTTTATATTGGAATGATTATTCTGGAATTCTACATAATGCCATCTGATCATCTTTTCAAAGCAAAATGTAGATACATGATGTTTCATGACATTAACAAACAGCGAAAGCTAGAACTCCACGAAGATAATTTTTCCATTTTCTCTCGTATTTTTAGTGTTTTTCTTGTAAGTGTTTTAAAATTGACAAAATGACAAAATAGAACAACTTAGATCGTTTTGTTGACCATAGTCAAAAGTATATTAGCTATTTTGAGTAAAGCTTTGTCTTTACTAGAGGTCGGTCCTACATCTGTTTTTTTTTTGAATTAAAGTCATTATTGTTGGAATTTCTACAAACCGATAGACATTTTGTTGGGGTTAGCATTTTGTGTTTTAGATTTGTAGAGAGTTTGCCTGGTTGAAGTACGCCAACGTTATTGTAATATTGTATAACGTTTATTTTTGCCCTCTTCTTGATTTTTGACGTTATTTCATTTAGTTACTAGGTGTGTTGTTCGTGTACACAGACATAATTTTGTTACGAATATTTATTAGTTTATATATGTATGTTTATTATTGGATTAATTTTTGAAAACATTAACATATTAAAAATATTTTTGATTTTGAAATTTTATACTTTTGTTATCACTTTTTTACATTTATTTTTACTTATATTTTGCTTATATTTTCTATTTCTTTTCCATTATTTATATTTTCCATATATTTTTGTTCATCTATACTATTTAAACATAAACAATAAAAATTTTACTTACAAAAAGTAATAATTGGATCAATACATTTATTGTTAGATTGAAATAAAAATAATATATATTTTTATTAAAATAATATGATTAATATAAGTTCATTTTATTTTAATATATATTTTTAGATTTTGGATAATTATTATTAATATTAATTTTAATAATTTATCTAATCAAAAAATTAAAATTCATTTTTTTATTTTGTGGTTGATTTATGTTTTATTCATTAAAGGTATAAATGATATATATATATATATATATATATATATATATTTAGGTATAAATGATATTGACCATTTTAAATTTTTTATTTTAAAATATATTTTTAAATTTTGGATAATTTTATCATTACTAATTTTATTTACTTACGTAATTAAAAAATAAATTCATTTTTATTTTGTAGGTAATTTATATACTTATCCATTAATGATATAAACAATATTAATCATTCTAATTTTTTTTTTATTTTAAAATATATTTTTAAATTTTGGATAATTCTTATCGTTATTAATTTTAGTCAGTTACCTAATCATAAAATTAAAATTCGTTTTATTTTATGGATAATTTATACATTTATTCATTAAGAATATAAATAATATTTTAGTCTGATTTTTAACGTGAGAGCTCCATTACGAAAAATCATTTCGCAAATAATAGTATAGATTTTTGCTATCTTGACGTTCATTTTCATAGGAAAATAGTTGAAAAAGTAACTAGGAAATTATTCTGAACATTTTTTTTTCTTGATATTTAGTGAAATATCGTTTCTAAGTAGCTACTAGCTAGTAATTAAAAAGTGATATTGTTCAGTTTTCTGACCAAATTTTTCTTATGAATAAATTATACTTAGGCAATGTGATTAAATGAATGATATATAATGATACAGCACTACTTCAACTAAGTATTTTATTTACATTTTTTGGCTCTTCTCGATACTTTCCCCTTTAGCACTGCTCATCAAACGATATCTAGTATCTACATATCGCCCTCTTATTACAAGCTTTACAAATTGTGATTAGTGGAGACATGAGATGATTATAGTAGTAAATGTGGTCATTAGTAAAGAATCTAACCTGAGCTGAGAAATGTGATTTGAGAAGAATAGAACCACAGAACTGTACGCATTTTTTCAAATTAGTCAAAGCTAGCAGTTTTTAACTGGATCACATACGTCATGAATGACACTGTTGGAACTATTTTTTAGCAATGTATTCATATGCTTAAAATAGAGTTAGTGTGAATGAGAAATGGAGGTCTAATGTGTGTGATTTGAGAAACTTGTATAAAGTTACAAATATACACATTAGATATTTGGATTTGAGTTTTGATTTGTTAGTTGGACTTCATGTTCATTAACTTAATCTTATAAACCAAATATATGTGATCTTTTATATTGATAAAATATAAAAAAGAAATCTATTTAAAGTATATTATTTTGTTTGAATGAGTCAAATAATAATAATTATATTCTTTATTTTCTTGGTCAAAATGTGAAATGAATTCACATAATAATGACAAGAAATAAAGTCTCCATTAGTGCACCATGGAGGTTTCATTTTTATGTTGAAAATGAAACTTGTGCTTCTCATTATTTTTCTATATAAATGGCTTGTTAGCATGATAGAAAGGTAATACACATCAAATACCAAAAGAAAAACCACAATCTCCTATATTGAATAGTCATGTTAGTATTTTTTATTTTGTGTCTGAGAGTACAACACAAAACTAGTTTCGCCAGGCTTCTGATGGAGTGACGCAAATTCAGAAGATTGTTTGCAGTTGTATCCTGGGACTCATTACGTTATCGAACCGTCGCACTACGGGACGTATTTTGAGTTAAGGAAAGAGATAATATCTCGCCTCTGCAGTTGTATCATCATTTTCTTACTCTTTGATATAACTTTATCATTTTTATTCTTTACAATATTCAGTAATCCGTAGTTTATAAAATTCAGTTCTATCAGTCTTAACTCAAAAATATCCGTTTATTGCTTTGCATTAACCGGACTGATTATTGTAAAAAGTATTTTTTTTGTAAGAACAGGTTGATTGATCTTTGGAAAAAGATGCCGGAATCAGATCTATAGGATTATTTAAAAATAATCATTCTTCAATCTAATTCTTTAAATTTTTATTTGTATTTTCCTACTAACAAAAACTGATTATTTTTGTGAAGTGTTTTGTTATGAAAACAGGAATTAGAGAATTCAAGGGTGATGGAAAACAAATTCTTCTGATTTTCTGAAACAAGTTTCAGATTATTTGAGATTTTGTGTGTTATTCATTATAATTAAAATAATTAATATTTTTTGGACTAATGAATTTGACATTTTATGGTTTATAAGAACAGGTTTCATCTTTTGATGGTGACACTGAAAACCATTTTCCGAACGTCATTGGTAACGTATTTGGATGGTTTGTCTACTCTTAATTTTCAAAATAATTAATTGATGGATCGAGTGGTTACAATAATTTTGTATTAAATATTCTAGCTCATAAATGGGTTTAGAATAAAATGTTATTAGTCTCAGTGCATGTTAATGCTTTGACTTGGTTAAGATAATTATTTGCTTTAATTATCAAGAATGGTTTAACGTTTTTTTATTTCGTCTTTCAGATCTTGGGATAACTTAATTTAGTTATTAAGCATATGTTGACCATGAGAAAACAAAAAGGAGTCAAGTTTAAAAAATATGGTGAAAACATATTTATAAACAACATTTTGATCTTTTGAGATCAAGTTGTATGAATGGAAATTGATTTTTGTGAGTCGACGCCCCAAACTAAATTTAGGAGAGGTCTGCCACATATAAATCATTTTCCATAAGAAATAAAATATTTGTTGATATTGATCAAAACATTTGTATTTCGTCAATGCTTAAATGCACCTTTTAAAAAGGTTGACCATACAAAACCAATGAAAAATTTTCATACCAATATGACTGAAATTGACATATGTATTGTAGTTTCTAAAGTCAATATGGTTAAAAATAATCATAGAAAATTGTGGTTTTGATGGTACAAGAATATCATGAAATGATATGTATATTTGCCAAAAGGCAAAAATATGTTTTGAAAAAAAAAACATATACAAAGTTGGATTTATACATCAACTTGAGAGAACTATGAAAATAGTTTTATCTAAAATGTGATTTCCTGAGAATGAAATACATTTTAAAGAAAATTGTAATAATTTTCGAAATTGTTTTGTTATTCATTTAAATCTAAAAGAGTTGTAGATTAACTTTCTAAACTCTTAAGAGATGATAAATGTACATATGTATGGTTTTGAGCTATCTCAAGAAATGTGGGGGAAGCTTTGCTTACCATATTAAGTAATTGGCAAGAGACCAAATGAACTTTGTGATAGTTATCAAAATATGATTAAAAAAACAAAACTAGTGTTATACACTGAGTTTTATGTATAATGGTTAATTGTATCTTGAGGAAAAAAAAAGATGACAAAATCATTAGACAATTGATCTCGGCTAATCTCAATAGATTATGTTCCATGTGATGACAACCTAGGATCCTGTTATTAAAGGTGTGTCATGAGATCAAATTGTAATATCATCAAGATGAATGGGTTTAGCCTATGAACTAAGATGAGGTTTGGCGGTAACTCTACTTATCAGATTGGAGATCCCAAGAAATAGGTTCAAGGAGACAACTAAGTCAAACTAAATCTGCCCAAAGCACTGTAAGACTTCGGTCTATACCCAGTTTATATGATGATTAAACAGTGCTACATGTAAGGAATAGAGGATAAGCATTTGATTTTAATGGTTTGTGCCAATTGTTTTGAGATATGAATGGAGTAGTACATGATACTCCTCTAAACAAAACTAATGGCAAATCACCTTATAAGTGTGAAATGGGGTCGTTTCTAGGAGAATAAAAAGGCTATATTCTCTAAAGTTCACTCATGATTACCAGGAATGTTCACGGCCAAAATGAACACAATAAAGAAATTGGTTTTGTGAGAGAATGAAACTGTGTTTTGGCTATTGTCTAGGTTTACACCAAAGCCCGGGAGGTTCAAGACATCATGGCCACCTCCTGGCCGAGTAAATCCGATAGCTATTAACAATGACTGGTTCAAGGATGAAAAATTGCTACCAACTCATCATGCAGTGAATTTCTCGCTTGTACTCTCAAAAGTCCTTAGTAAAGTCTTTAGTTGAGTCTTGTTGAGTCTTGTCGACTCTTGTCTAGGAAGTCAAGTCTGTCGAGTCGTCTAGTGTCTAGAAGCATTTCTATTCATGTGGGGGATTGTTGGAACTATTTTTTAGCAATGTATTCATATGCTTAAAATAGAGTTAGTGTGAATGAGAAATGGAGGTCTAATGTGTGTGATTTGAGAAACTTGTATAAAGTTACAAATATACACATTAGATATTTGGATTTGAGTTTTGATTTGTTAGTTGGACTTCATGTTCATTAACTTAATCTTATAAACCAAATATATGTGATCTTTTATATTGATAAAATATAAAAAAGAAATCTATTTAAAGTATATTATTTTGTTTGAATGAGTCAAATAATAATAATTATATTTTTTATTTTCTTGGTCAAAATGTGAAATGAATTCACATAATAATGACAAGAAATAAAGTCTCCATTAGTGCACCATGGAGGTTTCATTTTTATGTTGAAAATGAAACTTGTGCTTCTCATTATTTTTCTATATAAATGGCTTGTTAGCATGATAGAAAGGTAATACACATCAAATACCAAAAGAAAAACCACAATCTCCTATATTGAATAGTCATGTTAGTATTTTTTATTTTGTGTCTGAGAGTACAACACAAAACTAGTTTCGCCAGGCTTCTGATAGAGTGACGCAAATTCAGAAGATTGTTTGCAGTTGTATCCTGGGACTCATTACGTTATCGAACCGTCGCACTACGGGACGTATTTTGAGTTAAGGAAAGAGATAATATCTCGACTCTGCAGTTGTATCATCATTTTCTTACTCTTTGATATAACTTTATCATTTTTATTCTTTACAATATTCAGTAATCCGTAGTTTATAAAATTCGGTTCTATCTAGGAATTTGAATATACTGACCTTTTTATAAGCATATATCAAAATACATGAAATGACGAAAAAAATATTTTTTCGTAAAAATGTTAAAAGGGGTAAGGTGGGCAAGAGATAAATACATGGGTTGAGTCGGGCACACCAAATGCAACGAGCGTATTTGGTGGACTGTTTGACACGTGAATTGCCACTCTTCATGCCTCTTCACCACGAATATATAAGAGCAACCTCATCAGTGGGACAAAAAAGATGTCCTTAGCATATTTTATTAGTTGTTTTAAGTTAAGGACAATGCTTAAGGACTTTTTAATTGTTGAAGATTATTGGTAGAACAAAAATATGTATCTTAGTAAATTAAATAAAGCTACCCATCTTACTATTCAACCAAAAGATCAAACAAAACAAAGTAGTTTTAACTTTTACACTCTCCAAGTGAGATAACAATTCTCATTACCATTGATGGAGTCTGGTTCTAGCAAATTCAAAGGAGAATCTTACGGCGGCGACGTGGGGCTTCACGCTTAACATACATCTTCTCCACTTCGTTGAGAGGCCGGCTTGATCCATCAGGAAGACTCACAAACTTCCAGCCACCTCCATTTCCATGTTTGCCCTGAGGACCCAATTTCTCAACTGTGATTTTCCAACCATCTGATGAACGTCTTCTGCTGTACTTGTGGCACTTCACTTCTCCTTTCCACTGGTTTAAGACACCAAAAGAGAATGCATATTTAATAGAATCTAAGAATCAAATGATCAAGGCGTCTAACAACTTTACAATAACAGACGAGAAAGTAGATAACTATCTATCCATAAAATGCCATGGTTCATCAAATGTAAACTACCCACAAGTAAGTAGCAATGCCATCATTTACTTTCGTTCTTTCTAAGACAATTATCAAGAAAAGAAACTAGCTTTGCATTTCAATGTTGACTCCGCAAACTAACTTGCATCTAGTATAAGGCTTTCAGCAATTATCTCAATCAACAAGAACATGATGAAGTTTTAATTTCTACAAATAAGTTCTTCTTTTTTAAGTTTTTAAGTTTGTAAAGTGAGCCACACACACACAGAGAGACACTTACTCAGGGTACTCATCAAGCAAACGCTCAACGGAATCATCCAAAGGACGACCAAGCTTCCTCTCCTCTTCTTCCTCATCCTCTTTAAGAAAAAGAATGGCGTGAACACGCTGCCTCATGATCCTAAAATCCTTAGCAAGCCTCTCAACGATATAAACCTCGGGATTCTCCGTATGCAACCTGTACATCTCAGTCTTCTCAGAGTCCTTGAGATAAGACCCTCTAGCACCAGGCTCCTTGACTTGCTTCAGAAGCACGCTCATCTCCATCATCTTCTGCTTGATCCCGCCAACGAATCCCCTGCTGTGCCTGTTCTCTTTCTCAATCTCCTTGATCATGTCATCGTACTCGTTCATCTCGTTAACCATGGCGGCTTCTCTCGGTCCCAACTTGCTCATCACATCACCCGAAGAACTATCAGAAGAAGGAGGATTCGCGGCGGCGTTGTTGTTCTGACGGCCAACAGAGACGCCGTCGAAATGCTCTTTGCTTAGACCAGTGGACCACATCGATTTGTGATCCCAATCGAGATCGTCGGATCCTCCTCCTGCGAACGATCCTCCCGTCGCGATGTCCCAGCCGTTTTCGTCGCCTGGTTTCCGAGAGATTGGAAGATTCTCGGAGCGCCAGAGGCAGTGGTGCTAGGGTTAAGGGAAAGCGAGCGATGGTCGTTGGTTGATTGAGTTGAAATCTCCGATTAATCGGAATCACGATGAAGAAGAAAGACCCAACGGAGGATAGTGGCCATCGCCCTTTCAATCGTCCATTCCCACGGTGACACGTTGCAGCTAAGGACGAGAAGAAAAACTTCTTAGTTAAGGACATTTTTGATATGTCCTTCGGTTAATTGCACATTTTTGATTTATTTTTTGCCAAATAATGGCTTAGGACATTTCTTAGAAACACCGATAATAGTGCTCTTAGAACTTTTTGTAATAGCCCATTCAGAGCAAGTGTTATATGTTGTGGAGCCCAGCTACTATATAACTCAATGGCCTAGCTTCGTTAGATTCATCGTAAAAGAGCCTAAGACCGATTCGGTTGGCCTATATCTTCCTCTGAACCCCTATCTCTTAACTTGCAAGTTGCAACACCTCCAAAACACACACACACACCATTCTATACCACAAAAGTTTTAATCAATTGGATTGATTGAGGTCGTTCTTACAAATGTTATATGAAAAAATGGTTAATCAATTGGATTGAAACTCGAGGATCGGTTTATCCGGTTCGATTTAACGGTTTAGTAATCTGTATGTAGAACCTTCCAAAACGCGCGCGTTAAAGCATTAGGGTTTTCGTTGGCTGTGAGGCTACCCACTGAAGTCTTCAGTATTCCTTTGGTTCTCCTCTCTCCTCCTCTCCAAGTAATCTGGAAAAAAAATAAAAATCAAACCTTTTTTCTCGCCGATTTTCTCTGAAATTTTTTTCTTCCCCATTGATCGTGGTCTTTGATTGATCGAACAGAATCTCTTTCGGGGCTTTCCCGGTAGATTTATAAAATGGTTGAGGCAGAGCGCCGCCCGGAGAATCTCTGGATTGCTTCCGGGATGCCGTCTCCGGCGGAAACTGAAATCCGTGATTTTTCGATCATAGATTCGACAGCAGATGCGAGAGAATTTGGACTGCAAATAGTTTCACGGCCTCAGAAGGAGAGGAAGGGTTCGACGGAGGAGAAGCTAGGGCTGACGGAAAGAGTTTTCTCCGCCGCCGGAGCTGCGTTTTTGTCCGCCGTTATTCTAAACCCTCTCGACGTCGTCAAGGTACACGTTTCTTTCTTGTGTTTGATGTTATTTCCCTAAACCGCCGGAAAGGTTATTTATGACAGACGATAATATTAAATTGTTTCAGACTCGTTTGCAAGCTCAAGCTGCCGGAGTTTCTTACTCTCACCCACTCAGTTACGCCATTGGCCGCATGGCGTTTTTTGGACCGAACATGGTATGTGTCTGAACTCTTCTTTTGTTTTTTTTTTTTTTTTTTGTGGGACAGTTGTGTAAAGGAGAATACTTTCTTGTCTTTATTCATTCGACAAACCCAAATATGTTTTTGAGTCAATGTAATAATCCTCCGTTTCTTTTATGGGTTCAGATGTTTACAGACTTGAGATGTTCGCCCTCATGTTCACGCGCTGGTGTTCATGGTACCGTCTCTATTTGCCCGCCAGATTGCTTCCAGTACAAAGGAACTATTGATGTCTTCACCAAGATCATACGACAGGAGGGCATGGCACGCCTGTGGAGAGGGACTAATGCTGGTCTAGCCATCGCTGTGCCCATGGTATGCTCCCTCCCCTATTTACATTTTGTGTGGTTTTGTTTTGATAGAGAGTATATAGATCAGTGAGCTTTTAAAATTTCGTGAACAGGTTGGGATTTATCTCCCTTTCTATGATATGTTTCGCAACCGGATGGAAGAGTTCTCTCGGGAGAATGCGCCTTCTACGACCATGTTTGTGCCTCTTGTGGCTGGGGCCTTGGCACGGTCCCTAGCTTGTACAGTCTGCTATCCAATTGAGCTTGCGAGGACACGTATGCAGGTATGTTTTTGTCTCTGGAACTCTGGATACTTTGCAGTGAGATCTTTTTGTGACTTGCTATTCATTTTTTTTCCATTTTACTTTGTTTTTCTAAACTAAGGCATTCAAAGAAGCTAAAGCTGGTATGAAGCCTCCTGGAGTTGTTAAAACACTGGTTGGTGTTGTCTCCGAAGTCAGGACAGCAAATAACCTTGACATTAGCTGTAAGTTCGCTTCTTTCTTCTTCTTACAATTGACAATAATTTGGCAATTATTGAACTTTTTTATGTTTTCCTCATTATGTAATCAGTTCAAGTTTGCCCTCTCTTAAGTATATTATACACAACACTGAGATACATGCCTGTGGGAGGTTATCACCAAAGTAGTTGATTATTTTATTGAGTCTCTCGTTCCTTGTGACAGTGCACAATTATCGTGTTCTCTGGAGAGGCTTGGGTGCACAGCTTGCGCGTGATGTTCCATTCTCAGCAATCTGCTGGGCAACTCTCGAGCCAGTAAGCCCTTTGATATGTTTTTTCACAATTCAGAGAGATGGATTTTCAAGGAACTGAATTGGTTTGACCTTGCTCTCTTGGTGCACAGATGAGAAGGAGGCTTCTTGGGATCGTGGGAAATGATACAAACGCTCTTGGTATTCTTGGTGCAAACTTTTCCGCTGGTTTTGTAGCTGGGAGTATCGCTGCTGCCACTACTTGTCCTTTTGACGTTGCAAAAACAAGAAGACAGATAGAGGTTTGTCTATTTGATTTGTAAACCTCTTCCTTGGTTTTGATACCATACTTATATATCTCTCCATTTTCATAAACTCAGAAGGATCCTAGTAGGGCGATGAGAATGACTACAAGACAGACACTCATAGAGGTTTGGAGGTATGTATGTGTATTTGAAAGGTTTCCATTTCTGTTTGCTAATAGCATCGAGACAAGACATGACAATATCTACTGCACACAGGGATGGAGGGATGAGAGGGCTGTTCACGGGAATGGGACCAAGGGTGGCTCGTGCAGGACCATCGGTAGGGATAGTGGTTTCCTTCTACGAAGTGGTCAAGTATGTTCTGCATCGCCAATACTCTTCATCATGACCCAACAAAGGCACTAGACAAATCTTACACGTGAATGTGGATACGGCTTTAGGTTATAGCAACTTTTGTAACAACATATTAATAAGTTAAATCAGGCTCAGTCCTCTCCACCAAAACCTTGTTTACTCCGTTTTTGAGCCGGAATTTTTGGTCAGTTAAATTACCGGCGGTTCAATCCGGTTTTCTTGGTTTGATCTTTCGTCGATTTCGGTTATTTTGAATGTTCAATGGATTAGACAAGTGAGAGCAAATCCACCCAGCATAAGCCAGCTCTCATGCTATTTAAGTATTTATTTCATAATCTAGTTTTTACTTTTTGGAAAAAATAATACTAAACCTTGCACAACAATCAAACTAGTGGGTTGACTGACCTAAGACAAAAAAGTACTTTCAAAACTGTATTGAATATTAAGGCATCTTTATTGGCGGGATTCGGGAATCACGAAACGTACGGAAAATCCGACGTCTTTTACTGTATCCCGACCAAAAAAAAAGAAAAAAAAACAAGTAAGTACCTTAATTTAGAGACTTCCCCGAGTCCCACCGATAAAGATAGCCTTAGTGTTAGCCCATGCTCAAAGAAAGTTGTGTCGGTACAACTTAAGTAAACAGTTCCACTGACATATAGCACTGTTCTGTTATTAAACTCCGGGTATTTAATCCGGTTTGATGAGATTAGGTAAAGGCTAAAGCCACCAGCAAGCTCGCACTTGGCTCACACATTATTTTCTCACCTAGTTTTTTAGATTTTAGGAAACTAAATTGAAATACTTAATAAAACAAACATGGGAGGCACACGAAGAAGGTTAAGATTTGGAAGATGGAGGTAAGACGTGTGTGCTGTTTCTCATGATCCAATATCTCTCTATCTCCACAGCCTTTCTTCCCGGTACTCTTCCTGCTATTATCTCCCACCTACACACACATTTACTTGAACCTCATTTTATCAACTGATGTCTATAAATGTTCATGCGTTTTCATATTTCATAACTTAGGAAAATTTGGAACGGTAAGGAGTCTAATCGGTCATTTCAAATTAAGTAATGTTGCCATTCGTGGGAAATCGACTTTAAAGGCTATATGTATTATTGACATGACAATAAATTAACTAAGAGTATGAAAAGTCCCATGCCACATGTTTTTTTTTTGTAACTTAGGCTCCCATGCCACATGTTTTGTGTGTAATTTTCGAAGTAGAGAAAGAAAAGAAGATTACCTATCGCCTACGAGTCTGTACATTCTTAAGATGAGGTCTTCCTCTTGTTCGCTCATCTTGATGAAATCCCACTTCACGCTACACACTTCTGCATTTATCAAAGAAAAAATACAAACAACTTTTTTTTTTCAAGCTCTAATATTTGTATATTCTCTTTTACTAATCGCTACGTAGATGTAATAGTCTCATTTTCTTCTTGATTTTGTGAGGATCTAGTTAGATTTGGATTGAGCTATCTACTGATCTGGTCGTAAATACAAATTTTCACATTCACGTAAATATATTCAGGGCTATATATAATGAAGGCTACGAAGTCTTTTTTAATGTGTGTGTGCGTGTGTGTTTATTCACATTCACGTAAATACATATTTGTGAATAATCAAGGGTACGAGTAGTCTGGTTTATTAGGGCTTATATTATAATGTATGATAATGTACAACTAAGAGATGAAAATGTCGAAAGGAAATAAATTATATGGTTACGAAGAAAAGAGCATGCAGTTAAGCAACAAAAAAAAGAGCATGCATATATAAGTTAATCAAACACAAAACATTAGATGGACCTTCAGAGTTGAGACGCTGAGGTCGATACATTGAATCCATCAATGGAAGTAGAAGAAAAAAGTATGAGAAACTGAAGAGAGAGTAGAGAAGAGAGATGGATATCTCTTTTATTATATTCTGTGTCAAGAGAGAAAGAGAGAGTGGGCTTTGTTGGAGAAGTTTCTAATCTAAGACGACATATTATTTAATGTTAGCCACACAAAATTTTTTTTCTAAAATCAGAAAAGTAGCTTTGAAATAGCCAATAGGTATCTTCTTATTAAATTTGGAAGAACCATAATGTTTCTTGAATTTATTTCTTGTTGGTTGTGAGGTCCAGTTTTCTTTTGTCTTAATGGTAAAGCAGCTTGTGGGCCTCAAATCCCAGTCTCAGGTAATTAGTGATATCATATAATATGTCGTGTAAAAGTTTTCGAAATTAAACTACTTGTGCCATTGGAGTAGTTGATGCGGTTATATATGGCCGTATGGTTCACGGTTTGTATACGATCGACGTTCATTAACGTTATAGGTTGAGACTTGAGAGTGTGTTTAATCAGGTTAATTTTTTTCTGATCAAGTTCAATCAGGTTAATTTGAGTCAAATAGTACAGCAGAAATCTCGAAAATATGGCGCAAAATAAACAAACCAAACCTAGCAAGATCATGGTGGTTTAGTAATTTCCAATAGATGAAGAATCACTATATTGGTCAAGGTCATAGATTGATTTTTTCTGGTACAAAACTGTTAGTTCCATATGTGGTTAGACGAAGAATCACTATATTGGTCAAGGTCATAGATTTGATGTTTTTCTGGTACAAAATTGTTAGAGTTTCATATGTGGTTAAGTGGCCTAGATCTTTCACTTCCACGTAGAACAATCAGGGGGTTTGTCTGACGCCGATGAACCAGCCCATAGAAGCAGAATCGGACACCTCTCCTATTTAATAATTAAAAAAATGAGCATGCACAAGTTAGCTCTTCTATAGTGTGACCATTTTTTAACACGTCTATGTGGTTTGACCATTATAAGTTTTTGAATGGTAAAACAAAATACGAGAAACCCAATAAAAATAAATTTAAGAATCAAACAGAACATTTTCTGTTTAAACGAGAATCATTTGTTTGCAATGGTGCATTTTTACATATGTTTTTCATTACAAAACAATAAAATAAAGAATAGTAGAAGAGTAAAATGATGAGAAACATTTTTTACCAAGATACTCTTGTCCCAGTTTCAATCACACAGTTTTATTTTAAATTTTACCTACTTAACAAATTATTAAAAATATTCAATATAATAATGCTAGAAATTCATTTTGAGAAACTTCTGTTTTTAGCAATCAGTTTCCTTGGATTTTATGGTACATTTGGAAAGCCAGGAACCTTAAGGTTTTTAGCAATCTTGATGTAGACCCGAGAGATACGTTAAAATTGGCAGACACAGAGTCAGCACTATGGAATGATGCACAGATGGAGAATGCACAGGTTCAGGTACGACAGGTGGATGACAACAATCCTGGACCACGAATAGGGAGATGGTGTTTCATAGATGGCTCGTGGAAGGATAAAGACATTTCTTCGGGACAAGGTTGGTATAGTACTTTGGAAGGTTTTGATAGCCTAATGGGTGCAAGGAATGTCAGGGCAAGTTTATCTCCACTACATTCAGAAGTGGAGGCGCTGATATGGGCAATGGAATGTATGAGAAACTTACGTCAGTTCAGGGTTACGTTTGCAACGGATTGTTCCCAATTGGTAAAGATGGTTTCGGAACCAGAGGAATGGCCAGCTTTTGCAAGTTATTTGGAAGATATCAAGACCCTTAAAGATGTCCTCATCAACTCAGAGATTATTCATGTACCACGAACACAGAATATGCAGGCGGATAGACTAGCACGAAGTGCAAGGATGCAACCGTCTTTTGTCGTTCACATGGACTCAGAGTTACCGGCTTGGATTATCGAGTCAAGATGAGAGTTTTTGTTTATGTTGATGACAAAAAAAAAAAAAAAAAAAAAAAAAAAAAAAGAGAAACTTCTGTTGATGATGCTCTAATCTATTGCAACCAAGATGGATTTGCTGTGAAAATTACAAGAGTGATTGTTCCAAAGACTAACCTAATAAAAATCAGAAATTAATTCAGACATTAAAAAACAACTTGATCTGATTTTTGTTTCATACTTCATTATGTTCTAAACCATAAATGGAGTATTTCTTTTTTCCATTTACGATTTACAAATTGGAGTAGTGTTAGAGAAAGTTTTACTGCAAATTCTATTTTGAAATAGAAAACGAAATAGAGCAAGATATGTTCTTAATCTTTGAGTGCTTGAGTGGAAACTAAATGTAACGCTCCGATCGTCTAAATGAGCCGCCACGTCCACTCATTTGATTTGTGACCCACGTCCTGTGGACGATATGTTAATTTTTCTAAATGCTCGAAATCATTGTTTATTGACTTTATAATCAAATCATATTCATCGTGTTTTAGATTCACTTTCACGATATCATAAATCATTTCCAGATAGATCTTTCAGCCTTCCACTATTCCAGCTCAAACACGCTTAACTCTAGAGTTTTAAACGGATATGTATCGAAAAAGGTAAACACACTTTAGTGACATATGTAACCAAATCAATTCTCTTAAGATTTTTCATATATACTAAAAATTAAGATTTTACAATTCATGTTCTCTCAAAGAACGCAACATCTTCGTTGAATTGGTTTGAGTCTGCCCACCATGATCTTTGATATGATCTTATACATTTCCTGAGCAAAGACTCTACAATCGTTATCCATGTTCGTGTGAGCTTTCACTAACTCAGCACTCCTCTAGGTTCGGTTTTGATACCACTTGTAACATTCCGACTGTCTACGATTAATGAATTATCCACGTCCGCTCACTCGTCCCGTGAACCTCATCCAACAAGCGGTGCATTAATTTTTCTAAGGCCTGAAACTTGTTTACTGGCCACATAACATTTCTCCATAGTTTTGATCTCGTTCACACAGTATCACGAATCACTTCCCGATATGCTACTTATCATTCCATTATTCTAATTTAAACATGTTTAATCCTGAAGTTTTAAACGGATGTGTGACGGAAAGATAAATATAATTTAGTGAGTTTTCTCGTATATCAGAAATTAAGATGTTACATTAAGTTAGTACAATTAAAAAGAGAAAGATAAGAGAGTAAGCTTAGAAGAAATGTGTCATCGGACAACGAAAGTAGAATGTATTGCGGCTAGATTTAAATTACTTGCGGTAAAAGGATCCTATGTTTAGGTTTTGCTGACGTCGATCTGCCACAAGAAAGAGAGAGGAGATGGGCTGACATCGATCTGCCACAAGAAAGAGAGAGGAGATGGAGTCAGTACCCATGTATTTATAGCCTCGTACACTGATTTGCTTTTGTTTCCTATTTGTTTATATCTTACAGGTTTTTTTTTTTCTTACAGCTTTTCTCTACTTACCAACTGTTTTCTCTACTTACCAACTGTTTCAGGGTTTCAATATTAAAGTTTTTATTTTTCACATGTTTAATACAATAAAAGAGTTTGTTAACATGTCTAGGTAAATGGTCTCTACATGCACACCTTCAACATTGTATACGACACTACCTACACTTTCGAGCTTTTCGTATGACAACATAAACAATTCTTTTTATCAAACATAAACAATTATTCCCTCCGTTTCTAAAAAATGGTTATTTTGAAAAAAAGTATTTTTAAAAAATTGTTATTTTATGTTTTTATGAAAAAATTGTAAATTTTTTAAAAAAAATTGGTTTTATTGGATTATTATTGGTCAAAAGTTGTTGGAAATTGAAAACTATAGAAAATAATAAATTTATTATAGTAATTTAATAATTTTTTTAATATATGTGAAAACATTAAAAATTGTATCTTTTAAAAACAGAGAGTATTTAAAAGTCTACCATTGCGTTGACACTACGAGAAGCCATTTGAAAGTGTCGAGAACTAGGACTCGCAAGAATTAGATGTGAATCAGATTCAGCAGTACCTACACTTTCGAGCTTTTCGTATGACAACATAAACAATTTTTTTTTATCAAACATAAACAATTATTTAAAAGTCTACAATCGCATTTGGTACTACGAGAAGCCATTTGGAAGTGTCGAGAACTAGGACTCGCAAGAATCAGACGTGAATCAGATTCTGCAGTACTAATCAAGGAAATCAAGTCGAAAACTTCTTTGGCCGGCTTACATGGGGTCTTGGCTGACATCTTATCTTTAACTTCTTCTTTTGAATTTGTCTCGTTTAACTGGATCTCCCGAGGGATAACTGTAGAAGCTGATATACTAGCAAAGCAGATCTTGTCTGTTGAACTGGCTCTAATGGCTCCACCTACTCTGTTTTGACGATTTAATATAGGTGTGTTTCAAAATTTTAAAAGTCTACAATCTATGCATAATTTGTTTATGGATTCCTTTGTATATCCAATATGCCTTTTAAGTTTTTGCAGTATATGTTAAATCAAATAAGATAACCCCACCGATCTGGTTATAATTACTCTTTTCTTTTGAGACAAATTTAATGGAAAAGAACCTCCACGGCTCTATGCCTTTGTCTAATCAAACTTTTGGTATATCAGGGTAAAACATCACAAAAAAATTTCCAAGCCATCAACAGTAGACAAAGTTGGCCAAAAGATCTTAAGATCTAAAGGTTAAGTGAGTTCAAGATTTTCACCAATAGTAGGCCAAAGGTTAAGTAAGATCTTAAGATCTCGAAGATTATCTACAGTTTCATTTTCTCAACTATTTTCTTTATGAAAAAAAAGACTCTTTGAAATACATACCTATGTTAATGCCTTTAGAGATCCAAAAAGTTTCTAAGACTTCATCAACATGGTAAAAGACGTAAAGTCTACCGGACAAAGAAGACAAAAGACTGGATCGATGAAAACTATGAATTATTGCCTACCTTCTTCTCATAATGATCTCAAATGTGAATATTGAAAAAGTGCAGTTATGTTATTCTGCGAGTATTCGATTCTGTAATTATTGTTATTATGTCATATTTTTACCAAGCTGTAATCACCCCCTGCATTTAAATGAAAACCATAGTTAAAGGGTGTTATCCTGATTTTCTTATTGCAACGACGTTAAAACTCCATTCAAAGTTGTCCAGAACTAGTGGTGCATTTTAAAGTCTTGGTTTGTCGAAAATAAAGCATGTGTTTTGTCCAAGTAAACATTCTTTGACGATGTCATGTCGTCGACTTTTTCTACATTTATACTTTTCTTTTATTCGCGATTTATAAAGTTTGTAGTATTAATCAGGCTTGTCCCTTTAATAAAGCACAAAGTTTAGTTTTACGCCTTATATATACATAACAAATTGAGAAGCCTTAAACCAAAAAAAAAAAACAAATTGAAAAGCCACATTGGTTCGAAGGGTTACCTATCACTCTCACCATACATAGCTACATAGGAGAAGCTCGATGCCTATATATGCTTATTTTATGGTTTTTAATCAGTTTTACATGTTTTATTATAAATATATATTCCATCTTTCATAGAAGTTGCACACATGTCTATCAACATGATATAGAAAACTCAAATAAAAAGGAAAAAAATTTAAATACAACTATTCAAAACCACACCATTTAAAACAAAATAGCACTTCCAGTTATGTATTTTGAGTAGATGCTATAACTATAAGATGTTTAGTTTATAAAATGTAGATTAACTATATAGTATTATGAAAATTTTATTTTTTCAAAGATAAGACATGTTATTTAAAATTGTATTTTAAATTAAATAATTAGATGACAGAATGCCACAATATAACTTCATTGCTAACGAGAAGGTCAACCTAGAGACGCATTTTTCATAGCACAAAGTGTGATCAAGAAGGATTTGTTCAGCCGTATGTTGCGACGGGTCCCCCTGATTGATTCAATGATCTCTTTGTATTTGAAAAATCTTGCCTCTAATGGTTTTCGGTTGCTGCTGGGGTAAAGTAGTTAGTATTCTTTTGTCGGGTCCTGGTTGGTTGATGTAATGCACATATGGGACATGTGGTGTAAACAGAACCTTTCTCCTACAATGGTTGTTTGATCAAATATATATTCAATTTCAGTGAAGACAAAACTACACTGCTTTAAACGTCCAATATCTAGAGGACAACCCTGATATCAGATATCAATTACCAGCCGGCAACCATTAAGAGGGAAAATAAGCGTTGACAAAAAAGAAAAGAAAAACAAATAGACGACTTCCAGTAGCCTTTTGATATGCATAAATAAATTACAACGTAGCTGAATGTTTCGAAAAAAATAATAAAAATGCATGTCAGCCAGTAACAGCTTAAGTTGATTAACCATATGACGTTCTGAATTTGCTTTTGAATTTGAATAGCTATATAAAATATTTCAAACCACCGACAGTACGAAAAAAAAATTCAACCATTAATACAAACTACCATAGTGAACATGTTTCCGAAATTGATTTTCAGTTATTTGTGTTGTGTAAAAAGAACAAAAATCTTGTCAACGAGTAAAAAAAATTGTTAGTTAAATAAAAAAAATAAGCTTTAGAATATAAACCCTTTTTATGCGGCCCCTTATTATAAATGAAGATTAAATAGAAGAGGAACACGTAGTCAACTCTTGCAACTCCTCAGCTAAACCTTTGTTAAAACCTCACTCTAAACACCTCTTCACGTATGTTGTCTCCTTTAAAAGAAAATGGATACAATTAACTTAACTAACCAGAACGAACCAAAGAGTGGCGTAGGCCTTGTTCAGCCGTGACGTCTGCAACTAGCCACAAAAATAGAAGACGACGGAAGTGATTTTAAAGTGGTGATAGTGAAAACTGTTACATTGTGATCAAAGAAAATCTGAATAGTACTTGTTATTAACTTAGGATTGAAAAGCTCGTGATAAAAAACTCAGAGCATACAGACTTCTCTTTAAACAGAGTTTACTTCTAACAAACTTGAAAAACTATTTCCTAAAAGATCTTATTGACTGCAACAACAACTCTAACTAGTAGCCTTAAGACTCAAAGACTCATGGCCTTAAGACTCGGACTTGCTAACGACTCGATGGCTCGTTCTTTTATTGACTTCGAAAACAGTCGGATTTACTGGTTGTAACATGGCCTTAGTCAACCTGAATGTCTGTGAATTTTTATTTTTCAAAGTGGTCTTGAGTCATTGATCATACCGTCCGTAGAATTATAACATATTCTCCAAAGAAAATGATAGGTGTTGAGTTTTTAAATGATTTATTTTTGTAAGACATGTATTTATATGTTTTCGATCAAAATAGTTATTATTCATGTGTGGTTTGTTCAGGCGCGAATATTTGCGTTTGAGTTTGCATTTACTGGTCAGGCGATACCAACTTCAATCTCCAATAAAAAGCCTTCAATCTCCCAACATGGCCACCACTATATATTTTTGAGTCGATCGAGATTTGTAAAGAGGTTTACAACAGGGTTGCGTCAGTGAGACCAAACTCTGAAATAGACTTTCCTCTAAGCCGGTGTGGTTCAAGGACACTATAAGTTGCTTATTTCAATCACCTTCTCGGCCCAGAAGACTCCTCCACGTCCAACAGAGCTAAAATTATGTTTCCCACTTTGAAACACATCCTTCTTTGTGGAAATTAATTCTTGTATTATATTCTGAAAAACAATCTAATTAGGTTCCCTTCGATTTTTCACATTTAGATATATGTTATAATTTTCACTCATTATATGATATGATGAAAATTTACAAATGTATATATATAGCATGAGTTCAAACATAATAATGATAATGGCATGTAAATCTGCAAATCAGCATGTGGATAGGCGGTTGAGGTATTATTTCTTACACTAGTGCGACATTTCACACTCATTCATAACGTTACATTGTAAATTTGATTATATTATATGGTTTGAGACATAATTATTTGTCCTTTTGCATCTCCCATCTTGTGTTCGACATTTGTAATATTTTTTAAGAAATGTACATGAAAAATTAGTAACTGAATTCAATATCCAGAGGACATGAATTATTTGTATATGTAAATATAAATCTTCTTAAAACAATCGAACTTCGCCACCAATATGATTGATTTGTGTACAAGAAAAAAAAATATTGAGTTAGCGGAAAAATGCTTACTCTGCATAAACGACTGACTATAGAAAACAAACTTTAAACATGACGTAATTTTTTAAAAAAGATCGAGAATAATAGTGCAAAGGCAGAGTACCATATACTTATAACATATGAGTTCGAATTTTGCTGGCAACCAATAACGTAGATTATTAAGGATACTCGTTGTTAGTTTGGATCTACTTAGGTGGAATCCGAATACACCAAATTATTTTTAAAAAAAAGCAGAGTACCATATATTTTTTTTTTTGAAACTGAAAGAGTACCATATATATAACTACTTTTTTTTATCATTGATTTTGAAATATCGAAAATATCATATTGATGAAAACCTTTTACTAGTTATCCAAGATATATTTTGAAAAGAGAAAGTGATGGATATATACAAAATCCAACTGAATAGATCCAGTCAACGCTGACCCTTTAAAAAATTATATTTACTTAGCATATATTTTGTCAAAGTGTATTATATAAAGATTATTAAGGATATTTACTGTTAGTCTGGATCTACTTAGGTGGAATCCGAATATACTAAATTATTTAGAAAAAAGGGAAGAGTACCATATATATATAACAACTTTTTTTTTTATTATTGATTTTGAAATATCGAAAATATCATATTGATGAAAACCTTTTAGTAGTTACCCAAGATAT
>NC_079512.1:35694321-35706311 GCF_000801105.2 Raphanus sativus
AACTCACCATGTAAGAATGCTGTTTTGACGTCTAGATGGTGAATCTCCCACTTGTTCGCAGCAGCTAACCCAATCAGGAGTCTTATGGTCTCTAATCGAGCCACTGGTGCAAACACTTCATCAAAGTCGATACCATGTTCTTGTACGTAACCTTTAGCTACGAGTCTCGCTTTGAACTTGTTGATAGATCCATCAGCGTTTCTTTTGATCTTGAAGATCCACTTGAGACCGATGATCTTTGCTCCTGCTGGCTTGTCTGTTAGCGTCCATGTCTTGTTTATGTTGATAGAATGGATCTCGTCTTCACATGCCTTCGTCCATCTTTTATCTCCCTTTGCTTCTTGGAAATTCTTTGGCTCATCATTGATAACATGAAGCAGCAGCTCACATTCTATCTCAGCAAGTAAAATGTAGTCATCTAGGTAACTAGGTTTACTTGTTTGACGAGTTGAGCGCCTTACTTCCTGTGTCGAGCTTTGATCAACTTCTTCTTCTTCGTTGTGTGTTACATCTGATTCTGCGTGTGTAACACCTGTTTCGTCTTCTTGCTGCTCTGTTTCTGCATTCGCGGTTTCTTCTTGTTGTGTGCTGGCTATAAACGGACCATTCCCTTCGTTTACAGTCAATCCCCACGTCATATGGAACATACCAGAGTCGTCTTGTCCTTCCTTAGTAGCTCCCTTCCAATTCCAACAAGTCTTCTCGTCAAAAATTACGTCCCGACTTACGACTATCCTTTTGAAGGTAGGATTATAAAGTCGATAAGCTTTCGTGCCTGGTTCGATTCCGAGATGAACAAGAGCTTGAGAACGATCATCAAGTTTTCTTAGATGAACTGAATCTACTTTCGCGTGAGCAACACATCCAAAAACTCTTATGTGACCTACGTTAGGCTTTCCTCCCTTCAAGCTTTCGTATGGAGTTTTATTCTTCAATGCTCTAGTAGGAACACGATTGATCACATATGTTGCGTGTCGCACGGCTTCTCCCCACATGTAGTTCGGTACCTTCATAGCTTTCATCATGCTTCGAGTCATCTCCATTAAAGTACGATTCCTTCTCTCCACAACTCCATTCTGTTGTGGAGTATATGGTGCTGTTAAATGGCGTTTGATGCCATGTTTGTTGCAGAAGTCTTGGAAATCCTTTGACGTGAACTCTCCTCCTCTATCCGTACGGAGTGTTCCGATTGTCTTGTTTGCTTCCCTCTCAACAAGGGCTTTAAAACTCTTGAATCTATCAAAGGCTTCACTCTTTTCTCTCAACAAAATAGACCACATATATCTCGTACAATCATCAACTATGACGAAGATATAGTTGTTGTGACCTTGTGTTGCCGGTGATATGGGACCGCACAGATCCGCGTGTAACAGCTCGAGAGCAACCGAAGCTCTGTATGCAGTTGCTGCAGGAAAGCTGTGACGCGTCTGCTTCCCGACCAAACACGAGTCACACAACTGCTTCTCTTCATGTATTTCAGGTAAGCCACGAACCATATCATGTGTTGCCATGACCCTTATTGTCTTGAAGCTTATATGACCAAGGCGTGCGTGCCATCTCCATGGTTCCTCCTTGATCTTTGCGAGTAGACAAGTAGGTTTACCGACTTTGAGTGATATCTTATATAGACGATTAGAAGCTCTCTGAACTTTCACCAAAAGTCTACCGCTTGGATCTCTCAAAGTGAGGTAATTCTCTTTCATCCTTATGTCACACCCTTGTTCAGTTGCTTGACCCAGACTTAGTATGTTACTCTTCAAGTTTGGTATGTAATATATGTCGGTTAGGAGCTTCTGTTCCCCTGTCTTGGCTTCAAAGAGAATAGATCCTTTGCCGTTTATATCTACATACGAGCCATCTCCGAACTTGACTTTTCCTTTGATGTTCTCGTTGAGCTCTGAGAAGTAAGATCTTTCACCAGTCATGTGATTGCTCGCACCGTTGTCTAGATACCATATACCATCTTCTTTCTTGCTTGGCTCTAGTGAATTCGGTAAGACTTTCTCTTCGTTGAGATACACAACTTGATGCATGTATAACGCAGCTTCTGCTACCTCCGTCTCTGTCTTGTTGAGCTCTTGTTTCTCTTCTTTCTTCTCAGGACACACGGATTTGAAGTGTCCCTTCTTCTTACAATTGAAGCATGTGATCTGGGAGTAGTCTTTCTTTTCTTTGTTCCCCTCGCCAGTGTTGCTTCTTCCTCGTCCTCTACCTCTGTTTCCTTGACCACGACCACGATATGATCCTCTTCCTCTGCCTCTCGAGTTCTGATCGCTTGATGTTTCAGTGCTTGAGAACAACAGATTGTTTTGTTGATCATATGCAGTTTTGCCTTTGACTCGTTCTTCATATGCTTTGAGTCTTCCAATAATATCTTCAAACGAGGTTTTGTTTAGATCAAGCATCTGCTCTATTGATGCCGTCATGTGAATGAATTTCATTGGTAGACTGTTGAGAAGTTTCTTCACGAGCTTTGGTTGATCAATGCTCTGTCCCAACGAGGACGCTTTTGATGCAAGCTCTGTTAACTTGCTCGTGAAGTTATATATACTGTCCGAGTCTTCCATACTTAATCGATCGAATTCATTCATCAGCGTTAGTAGACGAGCTTCTTTAACGCGTTCAACACCAAGGTTTCTGGTTTTAATGGCTTCCCATATAACTTTAGGGGAGTCATCTTCTCCGGCTTGTAAAACCATCGCTTCAGGTATTGAACCGAACAGAAGTCCCGTTGCGAGATCGTTTCTTTCTTCGTCGTCAGTGCCTGGATCTACTGCACCCCAAACTTTGTGAACCTTTAACAGAATCTTCATCCTCTTTGCCCAAACAGTGTAGTTCGTCGTATTGAGCATCGGACAGATTACAGCACTCGGAAAGTCTTCTCTTCTTCCTAGTGGCTTCATCTCTGTTAAAGCTTTTGTATCAGCCATGGATACAGCTTCTCGATTTCACAATCACACAAAAACCTAAGCTCTGATACCAAATAAAGTCGCCTAAGGATCGAATGTGTGAATATGAAAGCTTGTTAATAAAACAGTTTCTTCGTTTTATTAAACTCTTAACTTCTTGAGATCATCTTACAATATAGATCTCTATATATAGGGTCTTAGCTTAACCTATTACAATGTGATCTAGAAACTTAACATAAATCTAAATCAAGTTTTTCCTTTTTAGTTATTCAAACTTCCTTTTATGAATAACTTGTTTCCTAAGCTATCTTTGAAGCTTATCCAACATATATGTGGGGGCTAAATGTCAGATTCTCGCTAGCTTGGTGGGCTTACACGTTTCCTATGTCGGCGGTGGCCACTGCGTCGATAAAATACTCGGGCGAAGTCACAGGAGTAGCAACTCAGGTCTTGTCGGTTGTGATGTCTGGAGCAGCAACTCTGATGGTGATAGGTGTCCTGGTATTGACGGTGGTGCACGCTTTTGTGAAACGTGATCTCTTCCCCAATGACGTTGCGATTGCCATAAGTGCTGAGCCACCGAAGCAGAAGAAATGGTTCAAACAGATCAAGAATGGAAGTTTTGGAAATAGTATGAGATGTCTCAAGGTTTCGGACCAGGACGATAATCAAATAGATGTGGAAGCCCCTCCTTTATTAAATGCACGCACGGTTTAGTGAACCATATCATTTAGCTTAGAGGTATATAATAGAGCAGAAGCCAGCAAAAAAGAAACTCTCGAGGGAGGATACTGGTTGCAAGCTCCTCAAATTTTAGGCATGGGTGTTTTTACTCTCAAAACTACTATCTGTCTCATGTGTTTGACAAGAGTATAAGAAAACACCACTACAGCCTCTAAATTTATTTCCTCAAACTCAGTCCCTTGCTTGAAAACTAATGTTATTTCATCAGAGGTAGACGAATCCATATTCTTCTTCTTCTCGTTTTTAATCTTTAGTTACATATCATCATTTGTAACTAATAGAGACATCCAAGTTGCAGCCATTGAGCTTCTTAATTATTTTGATTCATACAAGTCTTCTAGAAATACCACTATACCAATGTACCAAGACACATATATGATGTAATCTTCAAGCGCTCTCTGAACCCATTCTTATTGTGTGTTTGCTCAATTTTGATTCATCTAATGTATAAAACACTTTTTTTTTACATCAAAAGTTATTTCATTACTCAAACATGAGATCATTTGAAAAGTCAAACCCGGATAAATAAACAACAAAATAAAGTTCCAAAGAGTATAAAACACTTGTTGGATCATGTATTGTGGTAAATGTATTACTATTTCTGGACCTTCTGGTTATATTGGTACCATATGTGAGTTTTGCAAGTTTTGGACTAGACTAGCCCAATAAACATATCTAGTTCCGGACATAACATGGGCCACCATCTAATTTTTAATCATACACTTAAATTAACTGTGATGAAATCTAATTTGCGAACCTTATTATTTCCAACCAGTGTTCTAAAACGCGCTAAGCGTTCATTATGCGCTAGATGACTGTATAACGCCTACTAGTATATGTGGACGTCTAAACGGGGTATATACGGATATATACTTTTACACAAAATATAAGTATAAGATTAATATATATATACATTAGTTTTGAAAATATATTTTAAATACAATTTTATGTGTAATTGTATAGTTTAACATATATAAATAGTTTTAAATTATAAAAATTAAAACCATTTTAAGTATATTAAGATGATAAATTTAAAATGATTTTGCAAAAATTAAACTAATATATACAGTCATATAAATACATAAAATAAGTAAAAGTAATATAAATAATAATATTAATAAAATATAATAATAATATTAGTAGTTTATTTTTTTAAATATTAATGTTTAAAATCCGCCTAGACGTCCGAGTAAACCACATTATATCCGTCTAAACGCTATAATGCGTCCAAATTATATAAATCCACATAAAACATTGTATAATAAGAAAATAATACGGTCAGTTAGCGTTAGGGATGTTGTATTGGGTTCTAATATTTAGGGTAGTACCAACCCATAAAAAATTTTAAAAGCCCTAACCCAAAAGTTGTAACTGTAAATCATATTGGGGTTTATTTGGGTTTGGATTAAAAAAAAGGGGTTTTAAGAGGATTGAGCCCATTTTGATTTCAGTTTCTTCTTCGTTCTTTGTTGACGTCGAAAACTTTTCGACGAGAAGCTTCTACTTCGTTTTCGATCTCATCTCCTATCTCTCTCTCGCTTCTGGGTTTCAACATCTCATCTCCGATCTCTCTCTTCCTTCTGGGTTTCATCATCTCTTTGTTCGTGGGTTTCATCATCTCAGCTTCTCTCTCCGATCTCTCTCTCTCCGATCTCTCCCCATCTCGACGCTCGACACTGTGAGTTTCATCATCTCAGCCTCTCTCTCCGATCTCTCTCTTCGATTTGATTCTTATCTCCTCCGATTTGGGTTTCAAGTATTCATGTGTGTTTGATTTGTTTTAGATCCTTACTGGCGTTTGTGTGTTTAATTTGTTTCAGGATCTCTCAGGCTTCTCCATAGCATCTCAAAGCTCTCTTCTCTGATTGAGGTAACAATCATGTGTGTTTGATTTTTAGAATGGGTTTTGGGTTCATCTTTACATCTTTGAGAATGGGTTTTGGATTTTTTTGATGATGAAGATGATGATGCTGCAAAAAGTAACTCTGAAGTTGGAGATTCTAGCGCATGAAGGTAAATCTTTGCTACTTAGTTTCTGTTTTTCTGTATGAACTAGTTTGATGACTTGTTATGCGGTTCTTGTTAAGTTCATTACTGCTTATATAAGTCTTCTTAAGAGTGTCTTTAGTGTGTCATGTTCTCGAGTGTGATTCTGCGTTGGAACTTATGTACTTGTGTGATTCTGCGTTGGAACTTGTGTGTGCTTAAACTAAATAGGGTTGGGTTACTTGTATATGCTGTGTACTTGTGTGTGCTTGCTTCTGGTTTTGTGGTCCAGTGTGTGCTTGCTTCTGATTTTGTGATCTTGTGATGCATCTTGAAGTATCTGTCTAGTTCACAGACGTGCATGTATTAGTTTAATAGTCTCGGTCCGGTTAAGCATATATACAAGACGTGTATGTATTTGTAACTTGTCATATGCTCTGTTTGATATATATTCTTTTTTGGCAAATACAGATCTTCAACGAGCTGGTTGCTGGCATATAAACTTGTCTAGAGAGTAAAGCTGGTTGCTGCAGTCTTTAACGAGCAAAGAATATGTGAAAGACTTTGTTTATTTGAATATGAAATTTCTTGCTATTTATATGACTCAAAGCTTTTAAACTTATTTTGTGACAATCAATAATGTGAAACTTCTTACTATTTATATGACTCAAAGTTTTGATTTAACTTTATTTGATTTAATTTTCATATAATTTTGTAAGAAATTACAGAAAAAATATGTTTACATAAAAAAAATTAAAGGGTTCAAAATGGGTTAAAAAGGGTTTAGCCCTAATACAAATAATATGATGGGGTCTAAAAGGGTTAGGGCCACTTTGGGTTGGGCTTAAACTAAATAGGATTGGGTTGGGTTGGGCAACCCAATACAACATCCCTAATTACCGTATAGCGCTTAAACGCCGTCTAGACGGGCGCCTATACCGTATTTTAAAACACTGTTTCCAACCAAACCAAATTTCCTTTACTAATATGAGACACACAACAAAGAAAACCCCAAATTTAATCAGAAAATGCGAAGAAATCAAACAAGGCCTCTCTTATGAGGTACCTGAAAGGAAAGCTCATCATGGTCACATCAACCACTGATTGACCTTTGCAAAAACCATGGGAATCTTTGAAAGCAAGGAAATGGACGCCAAATGGTCACTACAATTCTCAGCCGTCGGATCCACACGACTTATTAACACTAAAAACGACGACGTCGCGTCCTGATGTGAATGGAGCAATCGGCGCCACATGATACGAACCAAGCGCGTTCTTTTTTAATAAAACTTTTGATTCCGTAAGTGCAACGCTAAGTTAGGCCCACCCAAAAAACAATATTATAATTATTAGTATCTCCTCTAATAAGCAAAAAAAAAAAAAAGAAGAATAAAGCAGAGTCCCTCCCACTGAAAGAAAAAAAAGTAAAATCAACGAAGCAGAATATTTTCCTCAACCCTATTTATTGTGGGTCGCGACCCACAGAGAGAGAGAAGAGAAGAACCATTTACAGTTTCCTTTCTCTCTCTTTTCTTTTCCTAAATAACGAAGAATCTAAAGCTAAGAAGCTGAACCAAAAACGTGAAAGGTATTAGCTTTTGTTGAATCTTTCCGTGGTAACGTATGACTGATTAGCTGTGTGTATTTTTTTATATTTATTTATTGCATCTCTGACCGTTTTGTTTTGTTGATTGTGGGATCGTAAAAAGGTGATTATCGGGGATGGCATCGAAACGGATATTGAAGGAATTGAAGGATCTGCAGAAGGATCCTCCTACTTCATGCAGCGCAGGTGTGACTTTACGATTCGATTTTTATTTTTTGGTTGCTCATCTGCCTGATGATGTTGATGGATGGATGGATGGATGGATCCTTGGCTTTTTTTGTTCTTCTCTTTTGCTCTGGTTTTGATATTATTGATCTCTCTCTCTCGTGTTGCTTAGATCTGAATCATGTGTTCGTCTCTCTGATTTCGTTTTTGGTTGGTTTTGCGTAAAATTCAGCTGAGATTTATAAAATCTAACAGATGAGGTTCATCATGATAATAATAACCCTTGTTTTTGATTTTAGCAAAGTTTCAAACTTTATTTAATTGGGGTTACTTGTCAGTTAGATCTGGTTTCAGTTGTGACTTTTCTGGGATGCCATCTTAAAAAGTCATCTTCTTTTGTTTCCTTAATTTTGGACAGGACCGGTGGCGGAAGACATGTTCCATTGGCAAGCGACGATAATGGGTCCATCCGACAGCCCTTACTCTGGCGGTGTTTTTCTTGTTACCATTCATTTCCCTCCTGATTATCCTTTTAAACCTCCCAAGGTTACTTCCCTTCCTTTCACTACTACTCTCTATCGATGGCATTGCATGTTGTGCTTTCTTTAGTTTCTCATATGTGTGTCTGGTGGTGTGCTGTGACCCCAAAAAAATAAATGAAAAAATTGTAGGTGGCTTTTAGGACTAAGGTGTTCCATCCAAACATCAACAGCAATGGGAGCATCTGCCTCGACATCTTGAAGGAGCAGTGGAGTCCTGCCCTCACCATTTCCAAGGTTTTTTCTCTTTTCTTTTCTTATCTTACTTCCTATGTTTTTCTATCTTATTTATATGAGATCCATAGAACAGCAGCTAGATGGGGCCAAAAAGTAATAGTCCATGCTACAAATGAAAAAACTTAACTTGCTTTTGCATCAAACTGAGATCAGTGTATTCATATGCGTGTGTAGGTGCTGCTGTCGATCTGTTCGTTGTTGACGGATCCAAACCCGGATGATCCTTTGGTTCCGGAGATTGCTCACATGTACAAGACTGACAAGAACAAGTACGAGTCTACTGCCCGTACCTGGACTCAAAAGTACGGAATGGGCTGACCACTCTCCCCCCCGCAAGGACTTGCCCCTTCCTTTTAATAACCTAAAAGAACTCTTCTCATTTCCGTGTAATCATATTTATAAACTTTTCTGTCTTATTAAAAAAAAATTGTGAAGACTGAGATCAGTAAGAAATCGCATGATCTCCCATTTTCATTTAAATCTCATGGAATTTGTAAACTTTAAGTCCATCCCTTTCCCATTTGCTCTTTATTCTCTGTGTTCTTCTACTGAATGATGGGCTTTTCCATTGGAGCTGAAATAAACTTAAAGCAACGAGCAAGAATTCCGAGAAAGAAAACATAAACAAAAGAGAGCAACGAGATTGACTACACCAGCTCAGCCTCTCCAGAGAACCAGAGCATTCGAGAAGTTCTAGGTTGAGGGCAAAAGTAACCTTGATCACGGATTTGGTAAAACGCCAAAAGCCTAACAAATATTACATGCGAAAGCCAATTTGCATCGATAGAAAAGAAAAGATAGGCCACATTTTCGCAAAAAATGGAACTCAAGAACAAGATCACTTACTCAACTTGAAGACAACCTTGCTAATAGTGTCTTACCATTGAATTATTTTCCCTATCTTCGACTTTTTTCTTGTTGTGTTTGATTTAGGTGTCTTCCTCTTCAGTTTGTACTGGACTTTTGAATGTTATTGTTTGTATATTTTTTTCTTTACGAGTTTATTCGTTATGAATATATGTTTTGGCCTTTAACCATTCACCTAGATATACTAAGATATAATCCGGCTTGCTTAATTTCCAAGTTGAGGGATTGTATCATTTCCTATGAACTTTTTTTTTCTGAACGACATTTCCTATGAACTTCAAATCGTGATATCTAACTCTACGAGCGAGAAACTAGTTTTCATTCTTTTTTTTGCAAATCCGAGTAAGGAACATACATCCATATTGATCAATTCTAAACCGTGATTAAGCCATTTAATCTTATGGTTTCGTGTTTGTAAACAATGTACTATCCCTCATAGCAGTGCTGCAAGTTATGGCTGAAAAGCATTGCTGATTCTGAAAACTCAAATATCAAATCTTTTGCGTAAGTATAACGGATTATCCTAAAAATATCCCACAAAATCACTATTTATATCAAAGTCCACTAAGACTTTATCATATTATATCAACCCATTCTAACCGGAGGAATGCTTCATGTACCACATACATGAAAAAATATTTTAAGAAGTCTTTTTTGTCCACCATAAGAAGTCAAAATATCAATTTTCAAGAAAAAATGGCAATACTAATACTCCCTCCGTTTCGAATTAGATGTCGTTTTAGAGCAAAATTTTTGTTTCAAAATAAGTGTCGTTTTATGATTTCAATACAAAAATTATTGACTTTTTATTCTAAATTATTTTTATATTGGTTGAAATTTGGTTAGATGTATTGGTAATGATATTTTTATCTAGTAAATATACAAACTTAAATATTTTATTAATCTGTGTGTCAAAGTCTATAACGACAAGTAAAATTAAACGGAGGGAGTAACTCCCAATGCAACACAAACAAGTTGAATAAACCATTATGAACCATTTTATAAAGGATACTATAGTACTCCCTCCGTCCCACTTTAAGTGATGTTTTAGGTTATTGCACATAGATTAAGAAAATATATATTTTTATGTAGTTTATCTTGGTAACATAAAAATACATTAAATAAAACTAGTTTTACCAATAATAAAAAATTACAGTATTTTATAATTGGTCATAAAATTCAAATCATATTAAATTCTACCAAAATTAGTTAGAACATCACTTAAAATTGGACAAAATAAAAACTCTAAAACACCACTTAAAGTGGGACGGAGGGAGTATTCTATAAGAATCATAACCTTTTTTCAAATCTAGCTAACGGCTCAAGGCTTTTTAATTATTGTTATATAGCCGAACATACAAATGCCTGAAAACTTGTATATAGTATATAACTTAGCAAAAGAATGATTTTAATTTTGGATGGTAGAGGTCGTGCCCAGGAGAGCATGGTGAACGCCAGGCTCCTTATTAAATTAGATTAATAAAAATCCTTGACGCTGAAGAAAGACCTTAATTACAAGACGAGTTTCGAGATTACCAATCTCCCATTGTCTTAGATGAATATGAGAATCGTAACCTTGCTGGCCTCCGCTCAATGTGTTTCACTTTCATTTATTGCTGGAAGTTGAAACCGTATAAATCAAAGACTCCTGTTGAAAAAAAGTAGTAATAAAACGGCTTCTTCGTTTCCAAGTAAAAATGTAAAATATAATCAAACCTTAAAAGTGTATAGTGATCACTATGTACCTTTTAACGACTGTCAAAATATAATCATAAAAATACACTTAACAAACGTTTACTTTATTATCAGTACGCGCTTTGTCAACTAAGTAGTGCTTAGAAAGGAGTATTATCTAAATAAACATGTTGATGATAGTTATTTTCTGAAAGTTGGCATATAGTTGATAATAGTTGTATACATCAAAAACTATTTTGAATTATTGGCTTTGCTGCATGTTTCATGGCAACCGTACGAAGGTGACTCTCCACTTGTTATCCCAAGTTTTGCGGATTTTCCAGCATAAACAAATACAGATTAGCCTTGCTATATCTTTCTGAATTCTCTATTTATTTTTGTAATACATTTTAATTTGGTTATCATTATACATAATAATACAATCACTAAAACGTATGTACGAAACTTTGACTACTAACTTTGTTGGTGTACGTTTGACAATATGAACATTGTTTTTTAAAGAAAGAGGTTAAGGATAAATATTTAAACTATATATTAGATTTACACAATAAGAGAACAACATTTCTTGCTTGTTAACCAAGACTGTCGACGAGAATGACTTGAATAGTACTCACGAGTTGCGACCACGTAGCTTCTGCTCCAAGACATACATTAACTTGGGAAAACTCAAAACTCACATGGTATCGTTAACTTGTTTATGATAAATAATTACTCAAGCGGTGAGCTTCTCAAGTCTTTAATTGTCCATTAAAGTTCGAGCTTATAAATTCTTAGTTTAAAGCTATGCACCAAGACCAACGAAATATATAAGTATAACCCATTAATGGTGATAAAGCTTTCAACGTTTTGCCATTTTGAAGGGAGGCTCTTCTTTTTAGAATGTATTTTTCTCCTTAATTTTATGTGAACCAAGTCTCTTTCATTTCTATGTGGATTCTTCGTAGATATACCGTCCATACTCCATATGCACGTATTTAAATTAGCTCTGTGCGTAACGTAGTCTGTAGCGTAACCTTTTTAGTAGCTATTCCGTGTCACCGATTAACAGTGATCATTATGTTTTTATTGTTAACTGGCGTAGCAAGAAAAACTAATGTGTTGCATACATACATACATATATATATATATATCGATCACCTTATATATGCTACAGATTTTAGGTCCGTTCATGCGATACTCCGTTGTGGTTAGCAACAAAATTCGAGATCCAAACGATTGTTGCGGTTTATGTTCCATCATCCT